>NC_141835.1:14522397-14822397 GCF_982586985.1 Callionymus lyra | reverse complement strand
TTAGAAGCTTTAATTACATTTGTAGGAAGAATTGTAAACACCCCTAATTTGCGCTGAGTTCACTGAGTGGGAGTGAGAGGAACCAAGAGTGAAATTATTGAGTTAGATGGTGAAAGTGTTTTTATTTTATTTCTTGATTAAAATAACCTTTTATGCTTCATATTTAAGAAGAAAAGGTCGAAATCGCTTTATGGAGTCTACTGACTCCTTCAAGAAACATCTTTAGACGTTTTTATTTGTTCAGGCTTTTCCTTGATTTTCTGGAACTCCTGTTGTGTTATCAGTTTTATCTTGATCTTTAAAGTATATTCTTTATTGTATTGATTGTTTAAGCGCTTTGTGAACCTGGTCTGGAAAAGCGCTATACAAATAAAAATTACTTACTTACTTACTTATTCCTGAAGAGGATTAAGGGACAGGGATGGAGTTTTTTTTATCTTAGTTTTCTCCTATTTTACCTGTTTTTACATTGTTTTCAAAACCTCACAGTCGTGTTAAATAACTAGATGTACATTTTAAAATACTTCTCCAGCTATAAAATCCAAATTAAACTATATAACTGTACTTGTAAAAGGGTTAAAAATAGCATGTAGGGTGTTGAGCCTGAACACGTCAGATTTAAGAGACTCTTTTTTCCAACTATAGGTATGTGTTTTAATTGCTACAATCTGTAGCTAAAACGCTTCATGAGTTTTTATCCACTGGCGCCACAGCCTGGAACCATTATTTCCCCATTAGCTGCTATTTGGTCCGAGCTGCAGAGCCCGGTGTTTATTGGCGAGTATCTCCTGTCGCCACATGCCAGCGACGCTCCGAAAATATATGCAGCGAGGCTAAAAAAAGAGGCGCATACGTATAGCGGGGAGTGTCGGGGTGAGGAGTGATTGAGATGTAGGGAGACCAATCGGGGTTTATTGTTTCCACCAGTGAATGGGGAGCAGTTTAGTGTCTCCGGGTCGGAGCGTCGGGGAGTTAACGGCAGGACGTGGGAAGGGGCGTCTTCGCCGGGAGGCTGTTTGTCACTGGAGTGTTTTCTGTCGGGGGTTACGGATGAGGACGGGTCCTCCGCTATGTATATATGTGGGTAACAATTCCGCTGGTCTCTCTATTGGACTTGCTGAATAAAGAATTTGGTGAAGCGTCCAAGAAGTGGCGACCCATCTTTCATGGCCTGTGGTGACATCATCATAGATGGTCGAAGACGAGGGCATTGAATCTTGATGGTTGCCTTTTTTGTCCCCCGGGGTTTCTTAAGCTTCTACTTACTCGCATGTCACTCAGTACGTTTTCTTTCAGCGGCCCTAAAGTGCGCCTTCAAGTGGTTGTTTCTGTTGTTAACCGGGTCTCTGAACGACCACTAAAGTTAAGCAGCCACAGAATGTATGGAGAGGCTAACGGCCCCGAGCGCTAGCACAATAGTTTTTCTTGCTCGTGAAATAAAAGTGCACGTTACCTCCGATAATTGGAGGTTTCGCTCGTGCAACTTGGAAAGAAGAGCAAAGACTACTTACTGCTAGCATCGGCGGGGCTAGCATTGATATTTCTGCGCAAATATGTCGACTAAATATGAAGAGGCTAACGGCCCCGAGCGCTAGCACAATAGTTTTTCTTGCTCGTGAAATTAAAGTGCACGTTACCGCTGATAATTGGAAGTTTTTCGCTCGTGCAACTTCGTGCAACTTGAAAGAAGAGCGAAGACTACTTACGGCTAGCATCGACGGTGCTAGCGTTGATATTTCCGCGCAAATATGTCGACTAAATATGAAGAGGCTAACGGCCCCGAGCGCTAGCACAATAGTTTTTCTTGCTCGTGAAATAAAAGTGCACGTTACTGCCGATAATTGGAAGTTTTTCGCTCGTGCAACTTGAAAGAAGAGCGAAGACTACTTACAGCTAGCATCGACGGTGCTAGCGTTGATATTTCCGCGCAAATATGTCGACTAAATATGAGCTACTTTTTGTGTGGAGGGTCAATTTTTGCGTCCGTCTGATATCATACTTGAGTATTCCGACCTTTTTTTTTCCATTTTTGGACACGTTGATTTTTGCCCATTTTTTAAAGTTTGAGTGATTAAAATCGCTCGAATTATACCTTTTTTCGAGCCTTCAAAAACAACATTTTACACATTCGGGCAACCATTTTTTGTGCTCACATGGTCCGTCTGATATCATACTTAAGTATTCCGACATTTTTTTTTCCATTTAAGGACACGTCGATTTTTGGCAATTTTTTAAAGTTTGAGTGATTTGAAATCGGTCGAATTATACCTTTTTAACCTTCAAAAAACAACATTTTACACATTTGGGCAACGATTCAGGATTCAAATTCTACCATTATCCTGCTAATTTTTCGTCACAAACGGAGACATTCGAGCTAAGCTATCGTTAGCATAGCGACCTATCAAGGGTGTAATGGTTCAATCCTGGATACATGTCAAGAAGTGGTTGTCATTCCTTAGGAATGATTAGGAAATCTGTTCAAAAATGTTATGCTTTGAGAAAAAAACAACACTTTTTTTAACATGACCGGGGGCTTACATCACGCTCAACCCCCTCGAGTCATGTCGGGGTCGGCGTCGGTGAGGGCGAGCCGGCGTCCAACTGTGAGGGCAGTGTTGCAGGAATTCATGGAGCTATTTTTAGACTTCTGCTCCTATTGACTTGTTTTGGAAAATTACATCCAGTCATTAATGGTGACGGTACGAGTCGATTAGTTGCCCGATTGGATTTGAATGATAGTGCAACTTATCGTTTGTATTTTTTGTTAATAATAAATGTACTATGGTTTCTATTCATTCATTTTCATTATTCCCCTTTTAAATAGTACATGTAAATATTGTCAAAGAGTAGCTATTTTAATTAAAAATAACCGATATTATTATAATCTTCATAGTTATTTCAACTTAATTTAAATTCTTTAGTGGGTTTTTGATTTACCAAATTCTTCTACACTCAGTCCTTAGCTAATGCCTGTTGTGCTTTCTTAATATTATGCTTATTTTCTAGGGAACTTTCCAGTGTGTCCTGCAGTGAAGTCCCAATTAGATTAGATGGACTTAGCTCTATTATTTACCATTATATTTACCCACAAATGCTCTGAGTTATGACTCTGTGTGTTAAAACTGACGGTATCAGAAGCTAAATTAGTTTTAAAGGGAGCTTGTGTTTAAAGGGGAACTAATATGTTGATTTGTTTCTTAAATAGATCTTGGACTCTATTGTATCATCAGTGTCAGTTTGTACAAAACTCTCTTTTCATTGAAAATGTGTTAAAGCCACGGAAAACTCTTTGTTTATCTGGAGATTAAATATTGTTTACCATAACCACACCCACTCCGCTATGATTGGTCAAGCAACGTGGTGTGTCACTGTGCGTCATCGACCCCTGGAACTCTCCACCTCCAAGGGACTCGTTGTATAATTAAAGTAGGGCGTGATAACAGCTGGCTGGAGGAGGAGTAAAGCCATCATTACGTCATAATGGACTCTCGTAACCTCTTGTTTGCTGAGATTTCAGAAAGAGGGGAAACTTTATAAAGTAATACGTTTAAAACATGGTCATGATGAGGGACTTCAATATTTAATGCCCAACTCTCAGAGTACGACAGGAGATTTGGACATTAGTTGCCATTTAATTCTGCCATTTATTTTATTTTATCTTCTTTACATTTAACTTTAGAGTAAATTAGTTTCAGTTAACCTGATAAAACACATCTTTGTTTATAAAGAGCAAATACCAGAGGAACAACCAACTGGTTTTCTTTTATGAGACACAGTTTTATTTCAGAATATTTGGTGAAAACAAATGGCTCCATATCTTACAAGTATTTATGAACATAAGGAATTAATAAGGAATAAAAAACAGTTTTTATGTGTGTTTGAGCAATAAAGAAAGATCTAACTCTAGTGAGAGCGCAGAGAAAGTGAGCGCCACTTCCTCCCACTTCCTGTCCAGACACATCAACAGGTTTCACTTCCCCTTAAGTGGTTAAAAAGGGGCTCAGATAGCCATCACTCCCCCTTCTGAGGATCTGGTCCCTGAACGTGTCTCGGCCGATCCTTTGGTTCGACGTAACGTCTTCGCTGACTCGACCTCTGTCGGCCGCTGGGCCTCCATGTTTGTTGACGTTCCAGAGAGTGGAATTCTTGGGCACATTAAAGAATCCAGCAGGTTTTATCGGCTCATCTCAAGACTGTGATTCATCGCAGGTCTTTTAATAACCCTCAAGATTGGCTCCGGTGGCATCTGTCTCCCATTAAGGGGCAAATTGCGGATTCCTTGTGCAGGAGGTTTTTGGCCACGGGTCACGCAGTCGTCAGCTGTGGGAACCAAAACCTCTGGATCTTTGGGTGAAATGTCAGCCGGTCGAAGCGCAGGTGGTCGACTTGAGCATGAATGTGGGCTTGTGCCTGGTGTTTTCTTTAGGATGGGCAGATCTGGTGCGATCCCCTCCTTAGGAAAACAAGGATTCTGGATTTGTCAGCAAACGGTAGGTGGAAGTATATAGGTTATGTTGTTTTTTAGTCCAGATGGTTCCAGGTTGTGGTTTTACACTGATTTACTGTTTTCAAACACTCTCTCCACCCGTCGCTTCTCCACCTACAGGCGACCTTGATCCAGCTGTGCCACAGCATTCCTTCTCCGCTCTGGTGGGTTTTTGGGTTGCCCTTTACCCAGAGTGCATCTCTGTAGTTTCACAGTTTCATCTGGAAGTGGGTGAGCAAAGAATGACGATGACGAACCTTCTGGTTTTTCCTGTTATTTGGAGTTTTTGGTTCATCGGGATGCATGTAAAATACAAACCAATACTGTCTATGCATTTATTTTTAGCCACATTTTTTTAAAAAACATCTTTGCTCGGGCACTGCTGTTACATTCGTAATATTCTTGCCGAACTTTACCCACAAGGATGTAAGTATAAAATATAAATGCTTAAATAATACATATAAATTCAAAAAGCACTGTATGTTTTTTTTAAATGTACAATTAACATGCAAATATCTAGTGTTTTTTTTTTTTTTTCGTGTTACAATTAAACCGTTGGCCGCTAGATGGAAACATTCATGACGTCCTTCACGACAAAGGAACAGTGTATTACAGGCGATGACTGAGGACAAGAGGATGCAGTCGACTTCAGCGGCTTTTAAAGCTGATGTTTGGACATATTTTTGTTTCGAAACAAATGAAAGCAGTTACGACTTTGTCAAGAGTCTTGTGATCTGTAAATTCCGTAACACCCGAGTCAAGTACTCGACAATACTACAAATGTATCGTAGTTCCTACAGTATGGCAATATTTTGTATTGTTGCCCCTGTAACGTGATACTGACGTATTGACAGATTCTATTCCTTCTCACTTCTGGTATAATGGGAAAAAAATGATACACTGATATATTCAAACATATTTTTTCGTTTTTAATTCAAACTTCTATTCATAGTTAACATGGAAATCTTAAAACAGCCTTTGTTCAACCTCCGGCCGCTCGAGCAATCATTACGTCCTCCACAGCTTAAGGATATGAAATGCCGCGTGATCCTGGCGATGACTGAGGACAAGAGGATACAGTCGGCTTCAGCAGCGTTTGAAGCTGAAGTTTGGGCATTTGGCTTTTATTTTTATTACTGCAATCGTTCCAAAAGTTATGCAAGTGTCTCAAAATATCTCCTATCGTAAACTGATATATTCAGTTGTATCCTGAGAAAAGTGCATCAGTACCTTTTACCAACTTCTACAATGTCAACATTCCACAATGCAATAATGTGAAGGAAATGATATCTATAATATTTCTTTAGTTTTAAATGAGTCCATATCATGATTTATATATTTTGCGATGTTAAGATTAGTTCAAATCTCTGAAGGAGACGATCAGGAGCTGAGAGAAATTTAAACTTTCTCAGCATTATAACAATAAGTATTTTATTAAAGAGACCAACCATGTGCTCCACTAGGATCTAGTATCAATTAAACCATGAATGAGAATATTATGGGACATTTTAAGCTTGATTCTTAGCTTGGATTACCGAGAGATTTTGGTGGTTTCCTGTTCACAAGCCTGCTCCTGAACAAGACGACCACTTCTGCGTAAATCCGTTGTTAAGACCGTTAAAGGAGGATTTGGCTCTCGGAGAACGTCATTGAAAGAACTCTAAAAACATGGCTGGAGCAGCTCTTAAGAAAGCTCGGATATTAGAGAAGACCATTGTTCCAGACATCCAGGAAAAGATGGGATTTGTGGGATTAAGTCGGAGGAAGATCACACATTAAAAAAAACCCTCTGATACCTGGAGAAGATCAAACATGGTTGAAAGTTAATAATATTTAGCCAGTTTGTTATTTCAAGTAGGAGCCTGTGCAGAGAACGGTTGTAATCCAAAGGGATCGTGTTCGAAAATTGCCGTAAACATCCGGTACCAACCGACTCGTCCACATCCAGAGACCCCGACGGGGATCCGAGTCGGTTTTTCTTCGTGCATTCTTGCACATCTTAATTGGCAAATCTCCTGCCAGTCGCCTTTAGTGTGGCCTCGCCTGGCCGTCAGCTCGGCACAGTGGCCGGCCAGCGCCGCGGGAACAATGCCCGTCCTAATCCCTGAATAATGTCTGCCCCTCTGATCTGGCCGTCCCAAGAATGCGATGTTTGAAAAGGCCGGAGGCTCATCGGACGCGTCCAGTTGAAGGCAGGCTTGTAGTTTTGTAGCGTTTAACTACAACTGAGAGGAACAATGAATCCTGCTAGAGGGCCGTGGAAATAATAGGGGAAGGAATGGAAATATCTAATACTGTAAATAATAACGTCAAAAAGTGGGATCATGCTATTAGGATTCATTTACTTGTAATTCTTTAAGATGATGATTATAAATTGATTTTTCTAGTGAAGAAGTAAATGTCAGTGTAAGAGTTTTGCTTAAACATAAAGTTATAATGGGCACCTTGAAATAATCAAATTCAAATATTAACATTTTGTGTGATTTGTAAAATAATTATTAATCTATGATGGATCTACTGACACCATCAAGAAACATCTTAAGACATTTTTATTCATCCTTATCCCTGATTTTCTGGGACTCCTGTGTTTGTCTTAAGTGTCTTGATCTTTTTAAGTATATCGTTTTTGATTGTTAAAGCGCTTTGTGACCCTGGTCTAGAAAGGGTTTTACAAATAACCTTTTCCTACTTACTAACTTACTTACTTTTAAACCAAAATACAATTATAAACACTTCAAAGAAAATCAACAGATCAATTTCCAGAGTAAAGTTAATGGAAAAATGTAAAAATTAAAAATTGCATTTATAATTGTGAACAGTGGTACCAAATAAGTACATCAGTTGTAGAAACATTTCTACATGATCAGTTTTATAATTTCACAGGCTGTATTAAAAGAATAAGTTGAACTTTTCCCTTCTCAATTCTTATAAAACACTGGTGTTGATTCATTCAAATTACTTTTAATTGTATAGTACAACGATGTTTGGCCCTTTTGAGCTCCAGTACTAAAGTCACTCCATTTATTTTGTACTCACTTTTGATAATTGGATGCATTCAAAAGTCCGGTAAGATATTCGTCACCCATCCTTGAAGGGTTCTCAGTGTCGCCGACACCTGTCAGGCGTTTTCTTAGGTGCGGCTAATTTTGGTCCGGAGACAATACCGGGCATGTTGGATGTCGTCGGGAGTCGTGGATGACGTGGGTCGGTCAGGAAGAGCTCTTCCCGTCAGAGATTTAAAATGTTATTACCAACTGTAGCTCACGTGTACGAGGTTCATAGATGTGAGAAAGAAACCACGACTGACCCAGGAGTCTTTTTCCGAGTCGCTGGAGCTTCGCACGCATTCTTGCCTGAGAAGTTCCAGAGTCGGTCTTCTGCCCTTTCTCCTCCGATTAGTGCGAGCCGGTATCACGGCCGCCATGCATGCCTCTTCCCTGACTACGGTTTGCATTAGTGGCGGGCATGAGTGATCCGAGGGCAGTGAGCGAGGGAATGGCAGGAATTTCCCCCTTTTATATACAGTCGGACCTGAGCTTGTAAATGAAAGGCTGACGTATAGTGAGCACATATTTAATGAGAACACACCCGGGTGGATCAACATGGCTGCTCTACAAATGAACTATCTGAATTCTGTTTGACTGTTTTTCTTTCTCTTGTGACAGATCCAGAGGCTGCTGTGTCATGCCAGAGGAGTCTCGTTCTGCTCTTCACCAGGGCCCAATGGGGGAAGGTGAGAATCGATCTCCAAAATATTATTATTAATTGTTAATTGAAAGTAGCTGATTTACATCAAGAGTGATTCCAGCTTTAGATGTAGAATATTTTCCTCTTCCGTCTTTGGAGTATCCTGTATGTTTATTGCTCCTTTTACTGATCTTGAAAGTCTTTTCTTTTCTAGAGAGTTCTTATTTGTCCTTGTGTGGTTCAACTCTATGTCGTTCTCCATCAGATTTTTCAATGATCTTTGAACATAATATTTGTAGCATTCTGTCTTCGTCTTCCGATTAATTGTCTTTTTTCTGGGTCAACAAAGTACTGCATTTTTCGGACTTCAAGGTTAATTTAATATCCTTTTAAATTAACAGTCTGCCATATATTAGTTTGCGACGTATGTATTAGTGCTGGTTGTACTTACTCACATCAAACTGATTTATTATTATTTTTTGTAGTTTCTCTACATGGCTTCATAGCATTTTTACGTATTATTACTCTGCTTGGATTCGGATTATTTTTCTCAGCGAAGCTCTGTAGCTTTTCACCGAGAGTCTATATAGTTTTTCTCAGTGAGACTCAGAAGTATTACACCGCAAGGCTCCTCAGTATTTTTTTGCAAGGAATTGTAGTATTACGTCGCGAAGCTCTGCAGTATTACATTGCGAAGCTCTGTAGTATTACTTCTCGAAGCTCTGTAGTATTATGTCGCGAAGCTCTGTAGTATTAATCCGCGAGGCTCTGTAGTATTACGTTGTGAGGCTCTGTAGTATTCCGTTGCAAAGCTCTGCAGTATTACGTCGCGAAGCTCTGCAGTATTATGTCGCAAAGCTCTGTATCATTACATCTCAAGCTTTGTAGTATTATTCTTTGTGTCTCCATACTATTACTCAGGAAGCTCCGTAGCATTTCTGTGTTCGAAAAAAAAACGGTGCTAAAAGTGTTGCTTAAAAAGGAGGAAACGTTAACCAACAACTATTTTTTTTAATTTATTTTTTTATTTATAGCAATATATTTAAAATGTTAACATAAATAAAAACTGTCAACATGTTGCTATTGTAACAGACTTTATGTTCTGTCACATTAATTCATGGTAAATTGTGGGTTTGGTGAGATCAGTCGATGCGAATCACTGACTCTGATGTGACTCAGATTTAAAAAATACCTGTTGAATCTATTTTTTATTGTTGAGAATGAATCAAAGTGAAGCATCAACTTCTGTGCAGAACAGAACCAGCGCCGTTCTCTGCAAACATGGCGTGTAAGTGCATGAGGAAATGTAAAGCTTTCAGCAGCCGAAAGAGCTTTGACTCCTCAAACCTCCGGACTGGCAGAGAGACCCATTGTGTGTCGGTGGAGTCCTGCCAACCCCTCAGATGCAGCCCAAACCTCCGAAGACCAGAATGCGTTCGAGTTAAAGGCGGCTCAGGCGCTCGACCTTTAACGCACAGAAGGCTTAAGTGACATATTATTTCACCGCTGATCATCTTTAGCAGCCGTGAGCTCGCATCCACACAAGGCCTCTTTGTGTCCGTCGGCCTGCTCTGTCCCTCGTCCCCCACTCTGTCCTCGTCCCTCGTCCCCCCACTCCTGCTCTCCGAACACGCCTGGCATTGAGCTTCAATTCTGGCCCAACGTTAGTAATGCACCGATTGTTCTCGGCGCTCGTCCCTTTCAAAGTGTTTTGGTCTGAAGAGGCTCTTTTTGTGGATCCACACAAGTGTGTCACGCTTGTAGAAAGATGTTTTTATTTATGTGTTTATGTATGTGTTTACGCCGACAGAACTCTATGTCGTATTAAGGGGTGTGCGTTGTCAAGAATATTGCGATACGACACGTATCAATAGTGTGATACTTTACAAGGATATATTTGTAGTATTTTGTCCGAGTACTTGACTGCAGAGTTGCAGAATTTCTTGAGAAAGTTATAACCGTATGAAGTCGACAGTATCCTCTCGTCCTCAGTCTTCGCACGATATCGTTGTTCCTTTATCCGCAGAGGTCGTGAGGACTTCTGCCATCTAGTGGCTGGAAGTTAAATAGCGACACAAAAATGAAAAAATGCGTGCGTGATAATTGTAAATAAAGATAATTTATTTTATACACACTTTATCGAAATATAAAAGGCAACTGAACTATGACTTAAAAAAAAGATTTTAAAGCAAAAATTCAAAATAATTATGTGTATTAGGGATGCAAACAATTCATTGATTATTAATTATTAATAATTAATTAATTGGGTTTTTAAGTTTAATTATTTAAGCTTATCCGTATTTTCTTACACCCATAGTTGTAATAATTTCTCATAACTACCTATTATTATTATTATTATTAGTATTATTACCAAAAACCCTTAAAAGGGAAGATGACACTAGCAGTGACACACTAAGAAATAAAATCTAGACGATTATTTCACAACGACAGCCAAAATAACATTTCAAAAGCTGCTGCATAAAACTTTCCTCTGTTGCAATAAAGGTTGCAACACGGATGACGCGGCGATGAGGTTTAATTTTCTGTTGAGATGAATGTTCAAAAACAGTTTGTACGATTGGTGTAAGAGGTCTTTAATAAGTCAACGACAGAGCGGAGTCTGATAACCTGCATGATCTTTCGCCGGCTGTTTGGGGAGAAAAAAGTCAGTTGGTGGACTTTAAACCCGACAAACATAGACGATCATAGAGTCTGTTTGATAATCCCTGTTTTATTTTTTGAAAACTGCTCTAGTGTATCTTGAATATGATGACGTGAACATATTTGGCTGTACGACTGGGACCAGAAGTCCATGTTCAAGAACGATTGAAAGGCAAGCAATGATCATGCAAATACCATCATTTTTCACTACTTTAAGATGTAAAACTATCAAAACAATAGTGAAAGGCGGCACATTTTATACATCAAACCTTTTATTTTAATAAAATGAATGAGGAAAAAGTTAAGGATAAAATAAATGTCATGTTTAAGTGACAGAAATGCAAAGTATTTTCAAAGGTTTGTCGTATTTGGAGGCTCCCTTCATCTCACCGCCTCTCAATGAACTCATCAGTAAAGCTGTGTGTGTTTTTAGCCATTATTTGCTGACAAGCTAATCTAATCGATTAAAGGCATAAGTCTTAACATGTGTTTGAGTGTCTAGTGTAGTTTGGTTGTTGCAGATGTGTTGAAGTGTCTGATCCTTTGAAAGAATCCTGACCTGCTCGTGAGCACAACACACACAGGAGTTACTGACTCAACATGAATTTCAAGGCCTCGCTCATGTTTTCCTTTGAACCCGTTAACTCCTTTAACGTATGAGCCGCGGTCGACCGAGAACATAAACCGTCAGTAATGGATCACAGTGCTCCTCCGCCAGGTCCGAAAAAAAGTTTGATTATTTAACCACCGGCGGCAAAATACCTGCTGCTTTTTCACCCTTATGTGGGATCCAGATGTGCTTGTGCAGCTGCAGCGGACAATCGCGTCCATGTCGGGTTCAAATCCTCGTCGCCATCCTCTTGTACCGACGCCGTTCGAACGACCTCAGGCGGCTCTTTGCAAAGATAAGGATCCCCCCCCAATGGGATCGACTTAACCCCCCCCTGCAGGAATGTAGCTGCGTGTGCAGAATGTGTAGCATTAAAAAGAGTCCCTGAGGCACGACGGGATCATCTCTATTCTCTGGGGCTTTTCCGCACCAGTGGGCATAAGGGTCGCACGGACCAGGTCAATGGAGCTCACAGAACTCTTTCTCCGCTTAATTGCCTGAAGCGTCCAATCGCGGGCGACTTCAGGTGAGTCACTATTGTTGTGTATATCGAAGCGACTCCATTACTGTTTTGACCCGCACTGTTAATGATTGGACATCCCCCCCCCCCCCCCCCCCACACACACACACACCCATCCGTGCAGAGGCCTTCCTCTTATACAGCTCCTCTGTTTGGACCCCATTAGTCACAGGCGCCCCGGATTCGGATGTTCCTCTGGGATGGCCCCATTTAAATCAATCGCTTCTTTTTGTTTGCTCAACAGCACTTTAGCAGGCGAGTGACGGCTGGTAAATAACAACCGTCGATCTAGAAGTTTGCACAAGGGCTCGTTGATAAGGCCTTGGATTATTTATTTATTTTTTACACAAAACTACTTTTTAATCAGTACAAAAAAGGTAAATTGTACTTTAACCAATAAATAAAATAAATTTTACGTGAGGTTTTTGACCAGGAGAGTAGAAATTAGACGTGTAAGAAAATATAGATAAACATAAATATCAAGATATTTTTGTTCAAAATGTGGTAACAACTGTATACAATTATCACAAATTCTGATGTCGCTTGTATTTCTACTTTCTAAATATTACAAATATAGATCCCTCTGTTTGAATTCAGTAAACTGAGAATTTGGTTTTTACTTTGATATGACAGTTTAACTGCAATTAAAGTGATAGTTCACCCCAAATTAAAATGTCACTAATTTTTGACTCGCCCTCATGTCGACTAAGGGTTGGGGTTACTTATGTGTAACTTATGTTCCTTTTTAGAGTCGTTTACAAAAATGTATGTTCATTTTAATGTCGCGACTCATGCTCAGTTGTCATCGTTTTATATTCGTCCAAAATGACACTTGTATCGAAGCCTGGACAAGAGAAATTGATCCATAAAAACATATATATTTTAAGGTTGTTTTTAGCGGATGCTTCTAGGTTAGCTGCTAGGCTAACATCCTACACAAACGGGAAGTACTGCGAGTAAATATCCCAAGCGTTTCCAGCCTTTACACTGGTCTGTGTAGGAGGTTTTAATTTTGGGTGAACTAACCCTAAGAAACACAAAGTATCTTTGTTTCTACAGTATCGCCATGTATCGTATTGTTGCCCTTGTATCATAATACGTATTGTATCTGTAGTTTCTAGCCAATACACTGCAGTATTTGCAAAAGCTGAGTTTGCAACAATCTGAATATTTGGGCTTTTAGAGCTTTGGTCGACGCACGTGTGATGACATCATCTAAAGAGACGTGTCTTAGTCACATATGTGAACAGCTGACGTCGTCACTTAACTTTTGACCAACAGGGTCGTGTGTGTGTGTGTGTGTGTGTGTGTGTGTGTGTGTGTGTGTGTGTGTGTGTGTGTGTGTGTGTGTGTGTGTGTGTGTGTGTGTGTGTGTGTGTGTGTGTGTGTGTGTGTGTGTGTGTGTGTGTGTGTGTGTGTGTGTGTGTGTGTGTGTGTGTGTGTGTGTGTGTGTGTGTGTGTGTGTGTGTGTGTGTGGCCTCGGATCACAAGCCGTCTCACCAAAATAAAAGCTTTTCTTCATTCCATTGGAAAGATTTTTATTAAACTGTGAAGGTTTTCTGAGGAAATATAACATCCTCATCATTTACTGGTATTTAATTTATCTATTTATAATTAATATAATTTAATTTTTTTACTTTAAAGTTATCCATATCTTAAAAAGTAAAGGTAAAACCAAATGACTGTCTCAGTCCGATAAAGATCTGAGTTTTAAAAAGCATGTAAACACATTGAAGAGTAGGTGTCATGGCAGATATTCGTCATTCGCAGCTGACCTCTCTTGTCTTGTGGCCCAGATACTTGAGATGAACTGGTTAAGGAGGCATTTCTTACCTCATGGTTTGTATTTGAAGAAAACAATCATGTTGGATGAAAAGCTAGAAGAAGAATGTAAAAGCTTTATTCAATTTTTATTGAATTTTGTGCACCATTTCACAACAAAACGCTCACTTTACAGCGTAATAAGCGTTGGATTATGACTGGTCAAACAAGTCGGATTTATTTCTAATCCTCATTAAAGGGGATTAATCTGAGTCTTTATGTAAGCGAGTCGATACACATGTCGAAAACACAGATGCTAGAGAGTCAGGAGTTCACTTTAAAGGTCTTTAAAGGAGTATCTCGGTGCAGCAGACGAGGATGAATGAGTGTGTTGTGCAGACTCTTCTGACACCATGTGAAATTCCTCATTCCTCTGCTGTTTACAGTAAATCAGCGAGTGCGGTGAAAACCCGGACCGCTACAAAACCGCATCTCCGACTTTTATAACCCTGCATAAACATTGTCATGTGACGTCGATTGACTCGCGCCGGGCCCCCTGTGGACCCCGCAGAGGTGCGAACACGACAGCCGTTTGCTCGCCCGACTGTCAAACCGGTGGCAAAGTTAACAATGGACTCGCGCCTCTGGCCTCCACATGGCCCAGATGGAGACCGTTGTCCAGAGGAAATGTGAGTTTTGAATGGATTTAGGTCTGCTTGTGCCTGAAGGGCTCTTTAAGGGGGGGGGGGTTGTTGTTAGTAGGGGTTCTTAAGTGGATCATCACATGCCTATACACTGAGGTCAGTTGGCACGGCTGGGTCCTTTTGGTCCAGCGCAGCAGAGTTTTATGGGATTAAAAGTGGGATTCTTGTTTTTTAAATTCCTTTTCTGGGAGAGATCCAGGTTCACACATGTTTGCTCAGTCTTGTTCCATGTCTGAGCAGAAGATGAAGCTGATTTAATCATCCATTAATTCTATTTTTTCCATTATAAATGCATTTATTTTAAGATATTTGGTAAACTTCACCTGACTACCAGAATATGCATTGATTTAAATAGCACAATGAGTAAAAATTTGGATTTATTACATTGAAAATAACCAGGGATGATGTTGAGAAGAAAAGTTAATAAATAATATTTGACAAAAGCACTACCTTTCACACAGATATTGTGATAAAAAAGCAGAAATATGTAATGTTGAGTAACATTGAAAACTTTCCAGTGATTGAACACACAGTTAATGTTTGAACCAGGGGTGTGGGAAAAAAAATCAATACACTGCTTTCCAATCATATTTTCTGTTTATTTAAGATATTTTTTATTTATTTATATTCAAATAAGTGTGTATAAAATTACTTTACTGAATATATCGAATTGTATTGTGAGATTTGTGTTTCCCTTCAGCCCTAGCTTGCACTACAGTAAGTCAAAAGCCTGAACCTGTCACTCAACCTTTTGGTGACCTAAAGTTCAAGTTGAAATACAGACTAAAATAAATTATTTGTGACAACATTTCTTATTCCACAGATATCTTTGGTTTAAAGACTATTAAAACGGTGTCTGGTATTCATTATTGTCACGGAGAAGATTAGACAAAACAAAGTTGGTTTCACTTGTAAACATCAGGATTCCCCCCAAAGATTCCCAGAATTTTGACCTCGACTCCCTTCCGGAATGTTTGGTCAAACGTGTGTGTTCAGCCTCAGTTATTTACTCGCTCACCTTGACGTAATCATTAACCCAAATACGTCCCTGCCCGGTTGAAATCAAACCATCAAATCGTTGCCACCAAAGAGTTTTTTCGGCTCACGCTGTTTGATAATGGTCTCCGGGGATTTGGGGGATTAATTCTTTTTTACTTCTGCCTGCTGTTCCTTATTCAAAGCTGCCAGTTTGGGAGGAGCTTTTCCCAGGACGATCAGAAGAGGTTCCACCTTTTTTCCGAGCTCCCTGGGGAAAGAACTCCGAGTGGGTCTGTGAAAAAGAAGGAACACAAAACATGTCTGAGAGGAATGTACTTGTTGCTGGTTCACATGCTGTTGATCCGCTCGTGATCACAACGTTACATTTGAAAACTCTCAAATGTCAGCCGACACACGTAGAAGTATCAGATTTGAAAGAGCTCTTATCTTTGTCGCCACGTTTGCTCTTGTTTCCCCTCAAGCATGACTCACCTCAGGATGGGTGGAGGCGGCTTGTTGAAGGGCTCCGGCCAAACTTACTTAATAACGCTGGATTCAAAGATGATGTACATTAAGTAGAAATGTATATTTTCATTTTACAAAGATCCTCTTTATATATTGAAATTCAACGACAATAGAAATTTGTTAAATAGCATTACATTGGTCCAAAAATAATGTGTTATTATAAATGTACATTTAAGTTGAACTTTCTAGATAAAACTATTGATGTCAAAGTCAATAGTTTAGAATGACCTCTATTGGCTTTTCTCCCATCTGCGAGTTTATATTGGGCTCTGTGCCTACAGAATTATGGGATGTATATTTCAAATACTATTACTATATTTCTTTAGATACCTATTGCAATGAATTAAATGAGGATTAATGATGTCCCATAGGGATGGATGAAAAAGATCTTCTATATGGACGATTTTACATCACGGTAAGGATGTATAACAATATAGTTTTTTGTAAATTTACTTGAAATTATACTGTCCAACATACTTCTGAAACTGCTTACTTTTTATTTGGAACGATGTTGTCATTTCAAAATATCCGTAGTTGTTACCAATACTATAACATTTTTTGATACTTTTATGATACCATTTCTATACTGTGATTAAAAAATAAACAAGTTATTACTTTTAATCTTTATTATAATTTTTTTTTACCAACAATCAATAATTTTACATTCAAAGAGTGATAGTGGTAAGTAAATGGTATTTTCTTTGCTTATAAATGTGCAAATAAACAGAAAAAACAACAAATACGATATATTGAAAGTGGTCATGACCAGCCTTTAAGTATAATAACAAACAAAGACATTGACTAATAAATAACTACTGTATATTCGGTACTGAAGGTGAAGTTAGTATCGCTGTATTGTTTGAGTGTTTTACTCATATTGGTACCGAAGTGTCGGTTCCTATGTAAACGTTAGTCCATACAATTGGATCAGAAAAATATTTGACAAAAATGATTTTAAAGTATATTTCATAATGTTGGCATCAAAATGGTAGAACTAAGCAGTGTTCATAGGATTTCGCGCATTCATAACATAGTGTAAAGTTCTATTCAAAATCTATATCACGATGAACTCTCTGATAATAATCGTACCAAAAAAAATTTGGATGTTCTTTTTACAGTTTGATGTTCCAGTAAGTAGTTCTGCCGCAATAATGATCATGATGTTCTGGAACACGAGTGTTTTTTTTAGAGAAAAGTCACAAACTTGGCGAAAAGTAAGAATCATTGGTCAGAGGAGATGAATTATGGCGAGAAGAAAGCAATAGTTTTCAAAGCAGAGCTTGTGTTGCAACAATCATTTGTTCAAGTCTCTCCGGCACTCCTTGAAGAAGTCCTCTGAACGGATCAGTACCAGGTACACACAAATAAGGGATGATGGTTCCTGATGACTCCAGGTTGCGCAATCACGTTTGGTTTGAGGATTTCATCATTGAGTTATAATCACGGAGGTTCTTGCGAGATCACGTGGCTTTAAAAATGTGATTCACAGATGATCCACACAATTCATGTCCAGTCCGTGTGAGTCAGCATGAATCAAACCGGAATGATTGACGGATTACTAACGTCTTTTTTTCCATCGGCGATACTTCAGAGCTGCTTGTTTTCTTTTGCCTCAAGTTTCTCCGGCTCTTGGTTCTTCCTGCAGGTCCAGAGTTTGCATGTGTTTACATAGATTCATGCTCCTGTTGCAGACTCCCTGAATTTGCTTAGAAATCTCAAGGCCACGCGCCAGACGAGAAGACCAGTGAGGTCGTAAGAAAGTGGACACGGGGGAGAAAGGACAGCTGGGAAATGGGTTTTTGTTATCTGTTGTGTAACAATTTGATGTTTCAGGAAGTCGGCGAAAAAGCGCTTTGGCACACTTTTCACTGCCACTATTTTAAAGAATATGTTCTTATTTGGAACTTTAAAACAAAATATATATATTTTTATTTCAGATTATTTGATCCAAATGATATGTTTATTTTACAATGCAAGACGTTCACATTGACTACATGCTCATAGAATAACAGCTAATTGTATTTATTTAGTTTAATATACATATTTCGAATGAAAAAAATGTTAGTTTTTTTTACAAAGTTGAATAAATAATAAGTATGTATTTGCTTCACTAGAATGAATACTGCAGGTATTCACGTTTGGCGTGAATAACATCCTGTGTACTGTATTTATTTATAGAAATACTTTAAACCCCTTGTTAAAACAAAACTTGTTGGAGATTATTATAGTCTTCATTTCATATTCATGACTGTGCTCAATGTGTAATTTTGTGCACCATATAATTAGCCTTGTTTGCGTGTGTGTTGTTTCGTCAGGCCTGTTGTGTTGAGTAATCTGCAGCCAACAACAATGTCCGACGAGTGTCGTGTAGATGTTGTGTTGTCGAATAGTGATGGTTCTGAGGATGTAGTTTAAATATGGCTTGATGTCGAAAATGTGAGCCTCATATTTTCAGAAACATACTAACCTTCAAGCTCATGTGACGTGACTCGACCTTCCCTCAAGAATTTATTTACATCAGTTAAAGGGATAGTTGACCCAAAATTCACTCATTTTTTGTCCACCCTCTTGTCTACTAAGGGTTGGGATTATTTTCAGAGTAATCCTATACTTTTTAGATTAGCATTAGCATGCACATACACTTTTGCCTATAACTCTATAAAGGAACAAAAAACTTGTATAATCCCAACCCTTAGTCGACATAAGGGTGAGTCAAAATTTGTGAAATCTGGGTGAAATATCGTTGACTTTTTTTGACCTGCTGTTAAGCAACTGTACTTCCTTACTGTGTGTCTTCGGGCGTGGTTGGCGGTGAATATGTCTTGACTCAAGGTTAGGGATTGGTCCGATGGTACTTGTTCCAGGTGACGGGCCCAGTACTTGCCTGGACAACTCTGGCGAAGACATCCAACATGTCAATACTGGTGGTGCCGTTGCTCTCAATAATGTTCTAAACCTTTTCAACCGCAGATGTTAAACTTCGTTCATCCTTCTCCAGAAGATTCTTTTGGGAAAAAAAGGCTGTTTCTGTAATAGATAAGAACAAGGCCAGTTCGATACGTAGCCACCAGCTCAGGGATAATTTTAAAAGATTGACTCTCTCTCTCTCTCTTTAATGGGAATATAATTTAGTATTGTCCACTCGTGAAACTGATTAAGTCGAACCAGATTTGAACAGATTTGTTTGACAACAAAAATAACTTGCGGATAAACACAAGAACAACCAAAGCTGTCTTAAAAATGTCAATATTTTGTCTCAAACATATTAATATAAAGATGTTTTCTCTCTAGATTGTGCTTTTTCTATTATTTTAAGTATCGACAATGTGTACCTCAAATGTACATATATTTTATTAACTTGATAAAAGGATATTTAATTGTCACGTTCTAGCATTACAATCGTTGCAATGACAATTTCCCTTCAAACTAGCATTTAATATACAACAAGGGTTACAAACTCATTCAGTAAATGAGCCTCAATCACAATGTTTGGCTTGGTCTTAATTTCTATTTATTAACTGATCTAACAAGGTCTTTATTTAATTTATTGTAGCCAAAAAAAAGTTCTACCAACACCAGAGATTCTTGTATAAAAGAAAATCTTTGTGTCTCGTGGACTGACGTCATTTGGAAAAATCTCATTGATTCATAAGAACGTCTGCGCCCCGAGGAGACGTTTAATAACCAGGTGCTGGGGGTTATCTTTTCAGCATGAAGCACCGTCACCCGAACCTTGATGATGTCACAGGTGGAACGGTTCGTCTGATAAGCTCACGCTGACGCACGTGGAGGTCGAATTATGAGCAGCCGTGAAGGTCTTCTTTCCACTACCCGTCAAGATCTCAAGCCCGCTCGTCCTGGTCGTACCCGGCGGCGAAAAAGGTCGCGCCGGCAGCGCCAGCACACCTTTGTCTGTAAACGGTGACCTCAGCTTAACCGCCGCAGGAAGCAGGAATTCAAAGAATCACAATGGGGGCGTGGAGAGTCGTTTCTATCTCTTAATTCCAAGCATTTTTTCCTTTCAGCAGCCGCATGAGTTCAGACATGAGAGAACCATTAAAATAATGTCTTAATCAAGGTTTGAATTTAAGAGGAAGTTTTGAAGTTTCAGGTGTTTGCGGCGAGTACTAAATACTACACCATCTCTCGATCCTTGACCTGGTTAATGGTTACATTAGTGGGTTAATGACTACAGTATAGAAACAAAGAGAAGAGCTGTCCATGAGTCTGTGCTGTGATGTTGAATGTGAGATTCACGTCTCCCTGTAAAGGGGAATTCTTCAACCTTGTTTTTGGCAAATTATTGCCGCCAACAACAGCATCCGGGTGCTTTCTTTGATTTCTTTGGTTGTAGACAAATGTAGACGGAGAAACGTCAATATCTAAAGGTTAGGACAGTTCAGTACATTCTAAAGTGGGGGACGAGGCAGACGATATTCCTTCCTCGTCGCCATGGTTTCACACCATACTCTTAAAAATCACAAGTTTAGAAACAAATAAAGAGGTTGTTGTGCGAAATATGCAACTTTTTTTTACAGAGACTAAACAGTGTGACCCTCTTAGTGGTTTCTTTCTCCGAAAGACTCCAGACTGCTGCTGGTGCTGAGACACGACTGGTACTTTACGATTTAAAGATGCATTCCAAAGAGCTATTTCTTAACTCCAGTAAACACAAAGACAGGAATTTAGCTGTTAAAGCAGTCAAAACAAGATTGCTACTTAATTTGGGCCTTTTTTCGAGAGAAAAACTGAGCATAAAAGGGTTTAAAAAAAGAACATTTGTTGCTTATTGTCTGAATTCACGAATGGATATTCAACCGCCATCTTTAAAAAAAATATTCATTTTATTATGAAGAAATATGATGGCATCATAACGTCCTACATACATCTAAATGGTTTTGATAAACATTACGTAACCTTAATCGATATGTCTTGATATGTAAGAGTCAAACAAGAAGTTAAATGAGTTTATTGTGCATTCGATGCGAACAATTCAACTTTTAAAGGTTTATAATCACTCAATGAACATGTGATTATATATTGTTCTTTAGATCCATCTGGATCCAGTAAGGTTTTTGAAGGATCTGTCATCGCTAAAGGCTTGACAACATGCTAACATCATGGATGGTTATACAGTATTCACAGCTTGGATTCCATTCCCAGCCTGGGTGTGTCTTCGCATGATTTTTTATGAAGTAAAATTAGCTCCTTGGTGGAGGTATGCGGTCTCTGGTTGCTTTTATTATAAATACTTTATTTTACTTAACAGGAATACAAACTATTATGATGGCTTCAATCGCGACTTAAAATTGGTCAAACTGGTATCAAACTCATTTTTGCATCTTTTGACTCTTATCATTTTTCTATTTTTGGTTTAACATGTACAATTTATTTGATATAATCCAGCAACATTCGGTGAAAAAAAGGTTACATCAACAATGTCCCGGTCGGCACAAACAACAAGCGCCAGATAAAGAGTCTTTGACTGGCGGGCAGAAAAGGCGGGGGATCATGGAAATGCTGCGCTGGTTTGCATCGGAGACTTGGCTCGCCGTCAAAACGCTGCGCGTCGGTCGACTCGTTTGCATCGCTCGTCTGATGTCAGTAGTTTGTGGCTCCAGACACAGATATGGTGTCGGTATCAGACCAGAGGTTTGTATCTGAAGAGGGCGAGCTTTGCTTTTCAAGAGGCCCCTCGTGTCCGTGATCAGGTCTGTGAGTCGTCACGTTACAGACACACTTTCACTGCGTGTCTACGCCATTACTGACAGGAGATTTTTAAGTTGCTTTTTTACGGATTCATTGTCGAGTCATGATTCAAGGAGAGATGCTTTGAGAAAAAAAACTTCTGGTTCAAAGTAGTGCTCACACATTGGCACAAATTATTTTAAAGCTATGAGACACAAACACACAGAACGCCATCATCGGCATACGATCAAACATCCATAGATGCAGATACACATTTTGTTGTGACCAGTCCAGAGATCTTGCTGACTCAGCGTTATGGTGAGATGGGTTTTTTTTATGCACTTAATTGTAGTTTTTTGCAGGTCACAATACTGTGTTTTTACTTTTTTCTCTATGAACTTTGTTCTGTGAATATAATCCTGACATTTAACTGGTTAAACCACTGCTTTAAAGTCTTACTTTTCCTTGATTTTCTGGAACTCCTGTTGTGTTATCAGTTTTATCTTGCCCTTTAAAGTATATCCTTTATTGAATATTGTTTTGATTGTTTAAGCGCTTTGTGACCCTGGTCTGGAAAAGCGCTATAAAAATTACTTACTTACTTACTTACAAAGAAAAGGTCACAAGTTATTTTCCAGGATAAAAAAAGTTTTTTTATTCTCCCTATGCTTTGGTGGGTTTCCTCCTGGTTCTCCTCCCACAATCCAAAAACATACAGAGATAGATTTGTGTGGTTATCATATATAACGAGTGAATAAATAAGAATGAAAGGATGCACGGAAACACTATTCAAATAGAAGGCAAATGAGGAAGAGAACAAGTCGATTTAAAAAGGAGAACTAAAGGCAACACAACCACACTGATGGATGGATGATAAAATATGCAAATAAAACACAAGACAATAAACAGGAGTACATTGAGAATTATTTGACAAAATATACTTAACTATTTAATTGTAAAGTACATTGTTTGAAGGCATACACGAGGAAATATAAACAAAAACATTGTTAATAACTGCTTTATTTTATAATGATTCTTATTATAGTGTCAAAAAGTATCTGTCAATTATTGATGAGATATTTTCTTGAGAGTTGGTTATGTCTTTTTAAGGACGTCTCCTACCTTATGTGATATGCATCTTCCTGGTTGTGCACACACACACACACACACACACACACACACACACACACACACACACACACAGACACAGACACACACACACACTGGGCTCCACCAATGCTCTGAACTCGAGCATTATAAGGAAGTTAAAAACCAGGAAGTTGACTTCATATTACCCAAAACTAAAAGTAGGGCAGAGACAGGAAGTGGATGCCTACCAAGCTTCCTCCTCTCGGTTCTGCAGAAATAACATCACACAACAGAGTCAACTCAGTCGTCCCCTCGTGCTCATCTTTTCCTGCCCGGTGAGAAGAACGAGTGGCTCGGCCAGCACCTGACCAGACTTGCACCTGACGCATGGAAATATTGAATTAAATTTAAGTATCGATTAGAAATCCTAAAAGAAACTACTCAATAAAATAAATATTTTATATTTTCAACCCCACTATGGATTTGTCACATATTTATATTGTAATTTCGGGTATAAAAGGTTAAAAAAAATCCCTTCACAGGTTTGATCCAAGCCTTAAAGCCAGCAGGTCTAAAAGTGTCTAACACAAGACCAGAGGAAGGTTTTTGGTTTCACACACCGACGTAAACTACATCTGTGGACTATCAACACTAAATTATTCTCTCCATCCTCCACTTGGCAAGCGGCCTCACCTGAATCACCGAAGCTTTAATGATGATTTGCGCCTCGAACCGGCCGATTTATTACCCTTACAGTCAAATTACACGACCGGGCCTGGTTTCACTTCCCTGGCAGAAGCGGGTTTGACCCCCTTTGCCTCCTAAATACTTCAGGAAATGGAGCTTTCTGCACAGTGGCCGCTGTTCCCACACAAGCATGACTTCATTTTTTTTTTTGTGTGAGGAAAATTCCCCCCATCTAGGCAGGAAGGATGTGAAATTTAATATAAATTCCATTTCTCTTAAAATTAAAGGCAGTGCATTAAAGATGTAAACACAGACCTCTTGTCCCGTTTCCCTGGCATGTCATCGGTTTTCCTTCTGTTTTGACAAACGTTGGCACGGAAAAGGAAATGGCTGGGTTTCGAGAAGGTTGTGGACTTATTGGACTGTGTCAGTGGCGATTACACCGTCTTTGCTGTAAAACTTATTGTGTCTGCAAAAGAGGGGGGAAAAAACCACAAAGTCGTGTTTTAAGGATTAGTGCGGCGAGCGCTTGATGACATCTCAGTCTGGACGCTTTCACAGCCAACTCTCAAAAGTCTTTTACAACCCGTTCATCTTACTTCTGTTTCAATTTTTGACCAAATATTTTGGCAGTTTTTTATCACCTCCACCAGGGGAGGTTGTGTGATCGATCACAAAGTACATTTCACAATAACTCAAAAAGAAATACCACACACCGTGTAAACTCTAAAGTTTTTGACAGCAACCCACTTGCAATTTTAATTTTAAATGCTAAAAAAAAGTCATTGAACTTCGTTAGTAAAGTAAATGTAAAGACAGTTTTAGGGTTAAAAAAAAAATCTCTTGGATGCTTGCGAGTGGTTTATACTTCACCATCGCTTAAATAAGACTTGGTTAGTGGTTTGGGAATACCATGAAGAGTACTCGGGTGACGGTTACCCAAGTTGAGATCGCGGCACGAAAAGGTCTCGTTAAATCTCTTCGACAACTTGTGACCGAGAATAAATTTGTCTCATGTTGGTTGAAATTCCTGATTCTAAAGCCTTTAAATAGCAAGATGTCTGAGCTCGGAATGCCAAATAAATGGCTTCAAATGTAAAGCTAAATACTGGAATCACAAATTTTTTGTTATGGTAGTACTTAGCGGTGTGTGTTGTGCAATTATACAATATATTGGGATATTATAGGAATGAGGATATACCGTATTTTCCGGACTATAAGTCGCTCCGGAGTACAAGTCGCACCAGCCATAAAATGCATAATAAAGAAGGAAAAAACATATACAGTATAAGTCGCATTTTTGGGAGAAATTGATTTGATAAAATCCAACACCAAGAACAGACATGTCATCTTGAAAGACAATTAAAAATAAAAATAAAATAGAGGCAACAACAGGCTGAATAATTGTACGGTATGCTTACGTTACATGACCTGACGTGCCTGGTATGTTAACATAACATATTAAGAGTTATTCAGATAACTATAGCATAAATAACATGCTAAGAAGTTTACCAAACCATCCGTGTAACTCCAAATAACTCAAATCCAATGAAATCTTCATCCTCGGTGTCACTTTTAAACAACTCCGCTAACTCCAGAGGTAGAAGAAGGTGCTTCTTCTTCTACGTCGAAATTATCAACACAGGCCTACAGCGCCCTCTTGCGGTTTAGTGTGAAAACAGCATGTGAAATTATATACCGGTAATTTCAGCTTTAAAATATAGTGGAGTCGACTGTATCCTCTTGTCCTCAGTCATTGCCGGGATATCGCGGTATTTCATTGTTCCTTTATACAGTACTGTTTAATATTGATTGTGAAAAATGGCAATATTTTCTTTCACCCCTAGTTATCTTGACCATTGCTGTCGTCTTGCTTTCCAGAGTATCTTCAGTTGACGTCGCGCTTCTACTGCGATCATGCGGCGGCTGATGCGGGACAGGACTGCTTCAGCCGGCCACATGGCGGGTCCCTGGAAGAAGAAGGCGAACGTCCGGTGAGCCTGGTGTCCACGCTCTCCTCCGGCTCGTCCCGCGACAGTCAAAGCCTCTTCGGAAGTACCGTCGCCCTGACCTCCTCCAGCACGCCGCCCATCCCCAACGAGGAGGACATCGACCTGGATCTGATCCCCGCCGAGCAGGCCAGAGACCACAGTCCGACGCCGGCCGAGTCCAGGATCTACTGGCTGGATCACGGCGACGACAAGGCGCCCCCGGACAGGAAGGCGGGTCGCGAGGTCGTCCACTGTGCCGCCTCCCCCGTGGTCGTCAACGCGATGGCGCCCAACCCCAAGCTGACCCACGTGGACCGCGTTGTCATGGAGATCATAGAAACGGAGCGCATGTATGTCAAGGACCTGCGCAGCATCGTGGAGGTGAGTCCATGAATCTTTCCACTGTTAGTCGTCCACAGTGGGCCAAACCTCAGCCCCCCCCCCGGGGGAGCGATCCCCTTCAGATCTGCATTAATAAACCGGTATGACTTGAAGTCTGGGACGACGTTTCAGGACCAAGTCCAGGAAAAACTAAATGAGAGGCGGAACCTTTTGAGAACAAGCAGCAACTGTTTTGGTTGCTGCAGCTGCGCGAGCCTGCAAATGAGAGAAAGACCAGAGAAGACAAGTCGGCGAGTCGAGCTCGGCTCTCACGCTGGACGTTCAAAAAAAAACCTGGATGGGACCTAGACCTGGACCTGGACCCGTCACGTGTCTCATCTGGCACTGTTTGTATATTTAGAGCTCGAGGTCTGAGGAGTTTACACTCCAGTCAGAGTCTGTACACAAACTGTCATGTGTATATTCTGCAGTGAAACGCTGAGCTCATCACTCGTATGTGGTCTTCAGAGTCGGATGTAAAGCAGGTCTTTCACCGGTTCAACACGGGTTAGTTGACCGACATTAAGTTGCTGTCCACCTTGTCCAGGCAAGTTAGTAGGATGTTGGATGATATCAGGTAGCAATATCAATATTGTTTTCACATTTATTTTATAGTTTATATGTAAATATTAACCAAATTAGACTTTTATTTTATCACGTTATTATTTTTTTTAATTAACATCCAAATATCCAAGGTGTTTTTTCATTTTTGTGATGCCATTCAACTTCCTGCCACTAGATGGAAGCAGTCAGTATGTTAGTGTCATGCTGTTAAGTGGTCAGTAGGTGGCGCAATCAGTTTGAAAATGATGTGATGTTTCATTCGACCAGTTGTTCAAAACGAAGTAAAATAGTGCAGTGATCGCCATCTAGTGGGCTCTGAAAAATAATGACACTGCTTCATGAAGCTTCATCAGACCATTAGTAGTCATTACGTCCTCCGCAATTGTAGAAAGTACGTGAGTTGAATTGTATAGGCCCATGAGATCCCGGCGCTGACTGAGGATGAGAGGATACAGTCAACCCCAGCAGCTTTTAGAGCTTTGGTTGGAATATGATATTTTGGTTTTAAAACCAATCAACAGTCATGTGGTCTGTAAATTCTACAACACCAGTATGAAGTCAGATCGGGTGTAGAAGACCCACATACCCGTAACATGAGATCTGTAATCGTACTATTCATTTGCATTGACATTACTACATATTCATACTTGTAATCCGTACCTTCTGGATTACAAGTATGAATATGTAGTAATGTCAATGCAAATGAATGCATGCATAATTGAAGACTTGTAATCTTAAAAAAAAAACAAAAAAAAAAAAACAAGAGTTGGTTTTATTTTCTAGGTGTATTTTCTATGTAGTTACGTCAATGCAAATTAATAGTACGAGTACAGATCATGTACAGACATGTTACGGGTATGTGGGACTTATGCACCTGATCTGACTTAATACACCAGAGTCAAGCACTCGATAATATTACAAATATATATACTTCCTATGATAATAAACATATATTTTTTAAAGGTACTATCATGATGCGTATCGCATCGCTAGTTTCTTGCTAATACACATGCTTGAAGTAAAGTATCTGTCAGTCAATTTCTGTTAGATTAAAGTAGCAGAACGCTAACAGCTAGCCTAAAAAAGAGGTCATCTGAAAAGCCAAACTTAATCACACAAAGTTACTTTCAGTTTGAAGTGAAAGACTGACTTGTCTGCGTCTCAAGTGTGAAGATGTGAAGGTGAAGGTTCGATACCTCGTGTCATACGTCTTGCCTTCAGTCTGTGTTTTCACTGGACTAACAAATCAAAGTACTTTGTCACGTTTGAAAAAAAAATACACCAGGGAGGTTTTGCCACTCAGCAGGTTGTTTACTTTCGCTAGTTCGGGGTCCAGACGGAGCGACCTTTCCACCCCCTCCCCGAGCTCGGCATTGAACCCGGAGGCGCTCTGCTGTCAAGCTTGACGCTAATGTCTTTAACACGTGAGACTGAACTGGCAGTAGAGCAGCCATCGCCTCCGCTCACCTTGTGCCTGGACGCCCTCGCTCTCAGGACTTCCAACTATTCCAAGGCGGCCGCCTCGGCCTGGCCTCGCTCACGCCGGCGGCCGCCAACGCAAACATCCAACCAGCGAGACGACGGAGATGAAAAGAAGCGAACAGAACAGATCGTGGATTTCATTTATCTTTTTAATCCAGTTTGATTCATCAAAGCGATGCAAACTGTTATCACAGCCGCCAAAACTGTTTAGTCGCCAGAGCCTCGTGCAGCTGTTTAAATGCTCCTGGAGATCAGTCGCTCACACATCGCCGGTCCTCTCAGCTGTCTTTGAGAAACAGCTGTTTGACCCAGTTGGCCTCAGAATTCGCCACCTGGCGGGACTGCGCCCCACTTCATCCTAATGCTTCGCATTGTTGCATCGAGTGACTCACTGACATCACTTCCTGTGTGGGCAGCAGCTCTTGGTGTGAAAGCTAACCTTGTTTGATGTCTCTCCCATTTATAAGTGACTTTTACTGTCTTTTAAAGATGGCACGGTTCTAGGAAGGTTTCTGCGAACCTCTCTCACGCTGACTGACGCATCGAAAGATGGAATTTATGAAGCTAAAAAAGGAGTTTTATCTTCAGTTCTAGCCAGTGAGTCAGTTACAAAGTATGTGTGGAGTCACATGACTTGAATTCCACGTCCTTGTTAGTCCGGGGGGTTTAGATGCCGTTCAATGGTGAGGAAACGAGAGGAATAAAAGTAATTTATAATCAAGATGTTAGTTCATGACGACACATGTGGACCGATGCATTCATGAGTCAATTATATTAGAAGTTCAACGGATGACAGGAAGTATTTCAGCTTCTATATGAAGGCGCTTCTGTCGTGCATCAAACTGTATCTCGCGAAGGTTACTCCATGATGTTTGTGTTCTTTGGACAACAGGCATTTTCCATTCCGTCTGCGTCTGTGGAAAAATCCTTAAAAGGATCCTAGAAAGAAAAAGCTTCGACCTTTTCATGCATCACTTTTTATTCCTACATTGAAGTTTTATAGCAAGATTTATTCATGTTCATCAATTATTCTGTGTATCTTTATATTTTCTTCACTTCAACACCTAATACTTTCTGTAGTATTTTTCCTTTGTTAGTTTTTCAAACATATCTGACTTTTAAAAGAATTACTTGCTATATAAATCTACTGTTTTGTGATTTTTCTTTTCCAGAAACTATTTCATTTAAATCTTGTATCAGGTTTGACGTCATAACAGTAGGGGAGTTGAGAAAGGAATGTTCTCAATGAGTAGTAGCAGACACCTTCGACACATGTACTCTTATTATGTAAGCATGTAGTACACGAGTTAAACTAAGGGAAATTGATCTAATAAATGTTAAATAAATTAAAATATGTGAAAATAAAGATGAACACAACAAGCTTGGATATTAATTGTAACCCATGATGTTACAAGATGTGATTATTATTATTATGTGACACTATCTTTTTACTGTAATGCTACATTTTATACTGATTATATTGAATGTTGATGTTGAATTTTTCTCGTTAACTTAGTTTAAAAAAAAAAAGTGAAGTAGCTTGCCATTGTACTTTTGCTGCCCTCTGGTGGCAAGAATCTGAATGTGCGACACATCACTGACTGCTGTTCTGTCTTTCCAGGACTATTTGTCTCACATCATCGACACGAGCAACCTGCCGATACGACCAGAGCAAGTCTGCGCCTTGTTCGGAAACGTGGAGGACATCTATGAGTTCAACAGGTAGATCTTCACAGTAGAAATGTAAACACACAGACTCAAAATACGACCTCTTGAAAAACGATTTAAGCTTAACAAGTGTAGTTGTAGCAGAGATACGTTGTGCAATGCAAGACTTCCTGGACTGAAAGGAATTCTGTGAATGTCTTTTTCTTACGTAAGCGATATTTCAGTTCAGTACAACAAACACTCGTGGAGACAGCGCCGCGGCTAATTTAGCGTTTAATCATCTTATGTTGGCGAGCGTTCGTCGCTGCCAAAACACACACATTCCATCGTCTGCTGTGTCAGGACCCTCCACGCTACACTGCAGCCAGGACTGACGCTTGCTCATGATGACGGTTCAAAAATTGACCCGATGACCTTGAACTTGACCTCTCGAGGAGCCCTTTTGGTTTCGCTATGATTGTATGTCGGTGGTATAAGTGACGCATGTCGAGGAAGTTATTCTTGTTGGAAACAGCTGCTCAATACTGGTGTTGACGTGCAAATCTTCTTCATAAATCATATTATTAATGCACATTTTGTTATGCATTCTGGACTCTTTGCTCAAAAACACTGATTTTATCACACAACTCTGGACAACGAAGGTTTCTGAAAACACTCTTTATGTCTTTCTTAGAACTGGAGGCTGGTACCAGGTACACAAGGCATTTTTTTAGGGCCGATTGATTATTACTGTCTGAAAGTTTTTTTATTTTGAAAAAAGGTCATATTTTCTTGGACCTATCGTAGCCTGTGATTCTCAAATGAACAACACACTTGTTTTGGTTAAATTAACAAAAATAAAAGACGTTAAAGTAGCAAAAGTTAGTGAAGGAAATGTATTGACTTAACATGATTTTATTATTTCCCTGTCAAACTGTTTTAATGTTTTTATTCTGAAGGTTGGTCTGTGAAAATATAACACCATGTCATGCTACAAAAAAGTCTAATCATTTATTTTTTTTAGGGATCTAAATAAAACTGATGGGCTTAGTGTAATTTACACAATGTCACAATTTCATAAATCATAAAAGAAACACCTGTCAAAGATTGACTCGAGGGGATTTCGAGGGTTTCTGTAAATATCTCGAGCACACACTCTGAGCAAACATCAATACGGTGACCCAAATAAGTCAAATCGATTGTTGAAACTTTAGTCACATTTGTCACAAAGCGAGAAAAGTTGCGTAAACTCTTGCGTGCTACCGCCCTCTAGTGGATGAGTCACAGAACGAGACTTTTCTTCTCTCCTCAGTGAGCTGCTGCAGTCCCTGGACATGTGTGACCATGACCCGGTGGCCATCGCCCAGTGTTTCGTGGAGAAAGTAAGTGATCACGTGACTCTTGTCTTCAAATAAACTCTTACGATGGGATCTTTTTTGTTCAGAGCGAAGACTTTGAGATCTACACTCAGTACTGCACCAACTACCCCAAGTAAGATGATGATGATGATGATGATGATGAAGACGAAAGTGATGGTGATGTGTATTCATTCCTGTCCCCCACAGCTCGGTGGCGGCGCTGACGGACTGCATGCGGAGTAAAACGTTGGCCAAGTTCTTCCGAGATCGACAAGCGGCTCTGAAGCGTTCACTCCCGCTGGGGTCGTACCTGCTTAAACCGGTTCAGAGGATCCTCAAGTATCACCTGCTGCTCCAGGTATGTAAGCACTTATGATGATGATGCTCTATAAGATACCATAACATAAGTGTGTGAGGAAGAGAAACATCATTTCCTTGTGGATTTATCTCAAATGTAGCCATAAATTAAATAAATGTACCGTTTAAATGAAACATCTATTTGACTGTTAGCATTAGCGAGGTGATGCTAGTTGACTTAATAAAGTGTCAAACTAATGCTAGCATATACCGCTAAGCTAAAATGGCAAGAGTGAGTTTTGAGTGTCATAAGCTTGGCGGGCGGAAAAAAAAAGAAGTATATTAATCTGAATAATGAGATGAGATTTCCTCACCTTCATGCCATCTATAGTTGCATAAACCTGTCATCTTTGACTAAATCATATGACTAAATATAAGGATTAAATTATTAATTTATACAAAAGTCTACATTTAAATGTTATAATATTTTCTGGGATAATAGTCAAAATCTTCTAGAAAAGAGCTATGATTGTAACTTTGGATATTTATTTATGTAAAGCATCATAAACATGTCATCTTCGACAATGAAATCCATGAGTCACAGCTAAAATATTGTGTTTTAATTTCTCTGACTTTAAAATGATCTGAAATCTAATTACAGAAACATTAATTTGTTTTAAACAATCAATTGATAAATAAAATATTGAATAATATCAATAATAGATAAATAATAAACAAATGTGCATTTAAAAAAGTACAGAGTATGACGATGAGGATGAAGAATTACAAGGCAGACGCACCTGATGCTTTTATTTGAATGTTGGACGTTTTTACTTTGGTGAAGTCACAGCAAAGTTGAGGAGAAAATCTCCGTTGAAGTGCAGCTCATGACCGGAGACACTGGAACTCGTGTCCTTGAGAGGCATTTACTGTAAGGATGTTGGCGCTGTTGTTCAAAACTTGACCCGATGACCTTGAACTTGACCTCTCAAGGAGCCCTTTTGGTTTCGCTATGATTGTATGTCGGTGGTATAAGTGCCGATGAAGTCATGCTTGTTGGAAACTGCTGCTCAATACTGGTGTTGACGTGCAAATCTTCTTCATAAACCATATTATTAATGCACATTTTGTTTTGCATTTTGGATTCTTTACACTAAAACAAGGGTTTGTGAAAAAGCTCTTTATTTCTTTCTTTGGGACCTTTTACATGAGGCATTTGTTTTTGGTTCGATTGATTATTACTGCCTGAAAGTTGTTTTATTTTGAAAAGAGATTATATTTTCTTGGAACTATCGTAGCCTTTTGTTTTAAAATGTTTTTAAGACCCGCCTTACGTTGCTTCTGATTGGTTGATATTGCTTCGATCCTTCCGTGGTCGACTAGATTATTTATTTTTTCATGATAATTAACTTTGGTACTTTTTGCGTAAATTAAGTTTGGATTGTTATATTTGGGTAATTATAAGCGTGAGAAATGTCAGGTTTGACACTTGCAATGCTTCTTCGGTGTTAGCATTAGCATGCTATCGTTGCTATCCTAAATCAACTTTCTGCCCTAAAAGTCAATGATGCATAATCGCTGTGACAGGAAATCGCACGCCACTACGACCCCGACGAGGAAGGTCACGAGGTGATCCAGGAGGCCATCGACACCATGACCGGCGTGGCCTGGTACATCAACGACATGAAGCGGCGGCACGAGCACGCAGTCAGAGTTCAGGTTCGGACATCTTTTTTAAAGGGTCTTTGGTTCCCTGAGACAGGACTGAATCTCAAGCAGAGTTATTCGTGTGTGTTTCCAGGAGATCCAGTCGCTCCTGATCAACTGGAAGGGTCCGGACCTGACCACGTACGGCGAGCTGGTGCTGGAGGGAACCTTCCACGTCCTCCGGGCCAAGAACACCCGAACGCTCTTCCTCTTCCAGAGGATGCTGCTCCTGACCAAGAAGAGAGGAGAGAACTACGTCTACAAGACCCACATTTCGGTGAGTGTCTGTTAACGGCGACGCCATCTTCAAGACTCTAAACAAGACTCTCACTTTGGTGTCGTTCAGTGTGCCACCTTGATGCTGCTGGACAGCGCCAAGGACCCCCTGCTCTTCAGCGTCATCCACTTCAAGCACCCCAAGCAGCCTCACACCGTGCAGGTGCGTACGGGGAGGGACTGCGTCGCTAATGCCTACGATGCAGACTGAGAGAATTTCTCTTGTTGCCCTTGAGCGTCTTTATAAATATCTGCTCTAAATATACACACACACACACACACACACCTTCTATGAATAATGTGATGACTCGGCGCCAGACACGGTTCAGCATCTTCTCTAGGAAGAAGTTCGAGGAGCCCGAAGCTCTCGCCGCTTCTCTTCCTCTTCTGCACATCTTTGTTCAGGCGACAACAAAAATAAACATGTTTCCTCCCCTTGGTTCTGGTCGGAGGTGAATAAAAACTAAGAGTTCTCGTTGTCCTTCCAGGCCAAGTCCGTGGAGGAGAAGCGTCTCTGGGCTCATCACATCAAGAGGCTCATCCTGGAGAACCACAACGCCATCGTTCCGGCCAAGGTAAACGACAACAACAACAACAACAACAACAACAACAACAACACAATAATTCTTCACAATACTCAACGTCCGTGCGTCTCTTTCAAGGCTAAAGAGGCGACGCTGGACAATTCCAACTGTGAGTACATTCATCGTTCGTCACTGGGTTTATCGTTGCCACGGCAACACGGGATGGATCAATTATGGGCTTTTTTTTCACATTTCCTGTCCCCATACAGACGTTTCTCCTTCAGTCTTGTTAGAAGTTGAGGAGTTCACACACACACACACACACACACACACACACACACACACACACACACACACACGTGTTTAAGTAACGTATGAAGAATGTTCCTTCTTCACCATCAGGTCCAGGGAAGTTCCACTGCAGCCCAGATAAGCTGAAGAGAACAGAGTCTTGTCACACGGAAGACTTCAACGTGACGGGGAGGAACGGACGCAGAAGATCAGGTAGAAGATCTTCCACTTGAGAAGGACAGAGTTGACTTGTAACGCACGTGTTTTTAACCATTTATTTACATTAATTTAGTTAGTCATGTCATTATACCTCATTTGTTGAGCGGGAAACAAGTGGAAAATGTGAATAATTTGTAAATGAATATCATTTTACTCAGATATTATTTTTCATTTACATATTTTATTTTCAGCAAAGATTTTCAGCCGACCTAAGAAGACCACGAGTGCAAATACACCCTGAATTATTACAATTATAGTTTATTTATTAACATTTATTTGAAACTTGTTTTTTCGTAATTTATGGGTTAAACAACAGTATTAACACAACGTTACACATTTTGGATTATAAATTAATATTAATTTATTAATTAATCAAATGGAAAGCTGATCATTTTTGACTGACAATTAAAAATGTATTTTTTCTTCCAGAAAACAAGTCGCATATTAAGTCATTTTGTCATCATATACATACTTAGCTCACTACTTTTACATAAATGTCTCAAATGTACATTTTTGTGAACTTGTTTACATATGAAAATCTATGAATGATTTATTTGGTTAAATTAGCCTAATTTCAAATAAAAAAGAATCAATTCATTTTAAAGAGGTTAAGAAATGTCAGTCTCTTTCTCCAGTTGTGTTTGTACACACAGTACATACTACAGTTTTAGCAATTTAACAAAAATGTCTGTTTCTACTTCTAACGCATACTTTAAAAAATATATATATATTTATACTGTTTCATTTTTTTTAACTTGTTTTTGACAGATTTTAAACTTATCACCATAGTTGTTTTTTTTTATAAATGAAAAATGAATGTTTTTTTTATTACAAAATAAGAAAATAACCTTTTCATAAAATAGATTTTAAGGTTCACACATGCCGCTATATTAATAAAAGTAAATAAGTAACAGTTATTTGTAATGAACCAGAATTTTAAAATAGATCCTGAAAGAAACTGGCAGCCAGTGAAGAGTTTTAAGGATCGGAGAAATGTGAGTTCTTCTACTAGAGCGGCTCAGAATTCTCGCTGGAAAGTTTTTGTATTAACGGCAGGCGAGACGGATCCTTCTTTTTAGACACGATAATAAAATGTTACAATAGTCTAAACGAAAAGACACAATCGCAGGGATTATAAGATCCAGATCATTTTTCATAAAAATAAAAGACACAAACTAATAAAATGTTTAATTTTTATTAATAAAAGTGGCAAAACGGGGGATAATCTGTGTTGTTTTTACACAATTATGACCAAGAAAAACACAATCAAGGCTCATTAAATGATGATGATGTGAGGGTTGTATCAGTTCTTGATGTGTGTCTCTGATCATGACAAGAGTTAACACGTGTTTGCTTCGTGTTACAGAGCCGGTGAAACAAGCCATGAGAAGCACAAAAGGTTAGTGTTGTATCACACAAGCGTCCATCAGACACACACACACATCCGCTCGCGTCGCACACCTGCATTGTTCGTCACAACACAACCTAGAAAAAAAGAGATGAAAAGACGCTCCACCGGGCGAACCCGTAATTATTTTAATCACAGCCTCAAACCCGGGTCTGCGTCTCCTCCGATAAGCCATTATGAGCAGAGCTGGTGTTATTGTCCTGATCAATCTCCAGACCAACGCTAGCAAGAAGCAATTTTCGTGTCAAGCATGGCGGCGAGGGAATAGGTCATCGCATCCTGGTAATTGCATCAGGTCCGTTTAGAACCTTCGGAGGACGAGAGCTTCTTAATCGGTGTTTATCTGATCATAAAGTCTGATGGTTCTGGTCCAGACCCGGGATTGTTGAAGAGCATGTTGTGACTGGTTTCATTAATCGGCTCTTCTTTGTTCTCCCTCACAGCCGAGCTGAAGGTAAGTTGATCCAAACACACTTTTCCTGGCTGTGTCGGTGTGTGTCTGGGTGAGATATGACTCGACTGTCTGTCACTTCTAATCGCCACTAAAACACCTCCGGGCTCCTCCTTCATTGGAAACTTCAAGGGAATATTAATCAAAATTAACCTCAAACGGCGCCCCCTTCAGCATTTTTTTGTTTTCAAGTAATTAAGCTTTTTCTTAAATTATTTTTATTTATTTAATTTTTTTCTACCAGTTATTTAGTTGGTGCGGGTGAGAGAGCCTGTCCCAGCTGCTTAGGGGAAGAGGCAGGGGACAGAAACCAGTCAGAAAATACATTTTTGAGGATGGGAGGAAACCGGAAAAAAGTGCTTATTAAATATGACCGAAATTATTAATTATTGTGTTAACATTATTTTTATTATATGTATTTTTTCATTTTATGTTTTTAATCCATATTTACTATTTATTTGTATTTGAAAAAATAAGGAAAAATGTATTTGAAAATATATTTGAAAATACTTTTTTTCCAAATAATATTTTCATCAACTTTTTACCGTTTAATTGTATGCATTATTTTATTTTTATTTTCATATCAAAATATTTTTTTTACCGTTTTTTCAATAAGTTACTTACCTGTTAATACATTATTTTTTTATTATTGTATTAAACCAAACCAAATTATTATTTAATGATTTATTTATATAACCAATTATTTAAAAAAAACATTATAAACTTGAGTTCAATGCTCATACAAGTCGCGGGGGCAGCAGCCGGAGCAAAGACCTCCAGACATTATCCGACAAAAAGTTGACATACTTCAAACCAGCTTCAGAGTCGACCTCGACATCAGAACCAGGCCAGTCCAGCTCATATCTCACCCAAAGGCTCGTAGGCTCGGCTCGCTCGCACAACACGGCTGCAGCACTGACCTTTGCACACGTGTGACGCCGCAGCATGCAGACAGTGAGGGCGCTCTTCTGGGGGACAGACGCTCCCTGCAGCCCAACTCTAGTGTCGTCTCGCTGACCCCGAGTCCGGACCCGACCCCGGAGGGTCAAACTCCGGCGGGCGACCTCGACGCCGACAAGGCCAGTGAGCCGGAGGAGACGAAGGAGGAGGAAGAGGAGGAGGAGGATGAAGGGAGTTTCAAGGAAGATGTACTGATGGGAGACGACCAGGTAGCCGACTTTGCCAGCTCAGTGCTGGCAGCCATCTCCTGCTGGCACTATAGAGCCAGGGCTTTGCTTTCCACTCACTTCACAACGGTGAGGGTTGTTTCTGCCACCCACGACTTTCCCGTTTCCTGCTCTTATCCAGCACTCTCTCCCTCTCCCACGCCGCCTCTGACCGCCTCGCCGAAAATACTTAGACCTCCAAAAAATAACACAATAAGGTTTTAAAAATAATGCGTTTCGCACAAATACTTCCTCGGCTCTGCTCGTAGACTTCCGGTCGTAGGATGAAACTACGTAGATATGAATGTAGTTTCCTTCAGAACAGAGAACAACACGAGCAAAAAAGCATTATAAGTAAAGAAATTACCAAGAAATAAAAAGGTATTAATTACTCTGTTTCAGCCGTTAGCATAAGCAGATGCTAGCTAACCCTGACTTCCTTAATTTGGCTTTTAACCTCATTCATTTGTTTCATTCATATTTTATATTTTTGTGCTGCTGCTGACAGAACTAACAAAAGTTTACTGTTTGGATTTTTAAGTTACTAAACCTGCAGCCTCATGTACTAAGAGGTCGTACGCACAAAAACATGCGAACATACTTTTCCACCTCAAAGTTCATATGTATCGAGAATGAAACGTATAAATATGTTCTCATTCACCAAAGTGATGGGATATATATATATATATATATATATATATATTTATTAAGACAACATCGATCGATTTATACTGAATATTTTAATCGGCTTTTTCACGCAATGCAGAAAAAATGTAAAGGAATTATAGTCTTGTTTTTATAATAAAACGAACAAAATGAGCTTGTCGGCTCTAATTCACATTTAAGTATGTGATCCATGTCAGAAATGTTTAGAATTAAAGAATGTTAACTGATAATCCAGTTAAAATTCATGTTTTTATTCGTTTTTTCTGATTACGTAGAGAAAAATCTGACTCTGCTTCATTTGAATATGATTTAAATATGTACATTAGGGTGTGGAAGGGGACGAACAAGTCTGCAATTTATTCTGCGTTGATTGGGATGAACAAAGGAAAAGTGTTTGTATTTGTGTGCAGATTCATACATCTGAATATTTTTGTACGTGCACCATTTTCTGGATTTGAGCGTATAACCTATTTTTAAGTAGGAAAATTGTTAAGTTTTTGTCAGCAAACTAGCGCTAGCTAACTTCTGCTAATAATTGTTATTTCTCGATGGAACTCTGAACATAAGGAAATAATTGTAATCTTGTATTAGTTCCAGATAAAAGGTTAATCTGTTCACTGTTGGCTCAAAAAACGATTGATTCTTGCTTATCAGAAACGAGGAAGTATATGTGTGTAATAATGTGTGTGTGTGTGTGTGTGTCTAATCCACGTTTGTACTAACTCTGCTGCTTGTCTTTATTGTGTTGCTAAGAATCCCATCACTAGGGATGTTATTTGCTTGAGGCTCACATTTTTAATTTGAAAGTTAAACGTCTAATTAAAGGATAATCAAACGGGCAACAATCTTTAATGCTCGATTCAATCTGTTTGACACTTATTGTGTCTGTTTTTTCAAAGTCGGTGATGTTTTTGTAAAAGTGTGTTTGCTTCACACTAACCATGAGGTGGCGATGCTTCACGAAGCTTCATCAGCTCTCTGTAGAAGTAGAAGTATGACTAGAATTCAATATAACAAAATATGTATTAATAACTTGAAATCCATAATACTTAAAAATGAATACCTTTATTTAAATTAATTGTAATATTCCCAAGAATGTTGTGTGTTGATTTTTCAAAGAAAAAAGTAATTTTCGTTTTCAATGAAAATGTATTATAATAATTTTCTCTTAACATATTATATATTTAATTATATATAAAAGTATATCGGTGCCATCAAAGTATTTGATAGTTAAATCTAATCTGGAAACCTTTATTAAGATTTCTAATTAAATAATTTAAATTATTAGTTTATATATATATATATATATATATATATATAGTGTTCATAGTTAAACTTTCTTTTTTAATTATTGCCTTTTAAATTCAATTTAATGCAGCCAAACATTGTTTCACTAGTATTCAAACATGTCATATTGTATTTAAAGGCTAGAAATCAAAAATGAATTTGGAAAATAGATTTTTGAATGATTTGGAAATGTATTGTAAACGTAAACCTGGGGGGGGGGTTATATATATATATATATATATCATTCAATCATTAAAAAGATCAAATTCAACCTTTTTTTATTTACAAATTATTTAATTCATTTATTTTAAAAGAACATAATTACAACTAAAAATAGTCATTTAATATTCTGAGGACACTGATACACTTCCATTATTCACTTTTAATTAAACATGTCAATCCCCCTTAACAGTTTAACAATTAAACACATCTATCTTGTCTTGTTAATGTTGGAAAAACTAGTTCAGTCGGCGTGATTGTTGGATTGTTACTCAGCACGACTGACATGGATGTCAGTGTCAGCTGTGCATGATCCTCTGAGAAGAAGCTTCAACAAAAGCTCTCGTCTCATGTGTGTTTGTGTCCATCAGGCCGAACTTGAGGTGAAGACTGAGGCGGAAAAAGAAGAAGAAGAAGAAAAAGAAGAAAATCAGGCTGAGAAGGAGAATCTCTCGAAGCAGGTACACGATCAAACATTTGACTTGATAACATTCCATACATCGGCTTTCAAAGCTGCTACAATTGACTGTATCCTCTTGTCCTCAGTCTTTTAGCTGGGAAGGATTTAATGTCTGCTGCCATCTAGAGGCTGGAAGTTCAACAGCAACACATAAATGAACAAACATGAATATTTGCATGTTAATGGTACTTTAAAACAAAAATCCTATTTTATTTATATACTATATTTAAATTTAAACTATTAAAGATAAAAACAATTGATTTAGTGCAGTTGAATATATAAATAAAAAATAAAATATTTAAGTTTATCTTTATTTTCTTTATACCGATGACTAATAATGTCACACACATATTTTTGTGTAAAATAAACAGGATACACATGTGACGTCATCAGTCGTCATAGACGGCGCTAAACCGCCGAGACAGTACATGTGGAGCAGAAACAAAATGGCTGCACACATTTTTTGCAAAACGACACTCGAGGGTCGCATCTAATCACGGGGCGTCATGGCAGCCGAATGCTCGCCGGTGGCAGGAAACCCAATAAAACGCCACAAGACGGATCTTCCCTTCGCTCGAGAGACGGATGCGACAAACGACCGATGCGTTCGATAAGACGTCTATAATCCAGTTTTGCGTAACGATCGTCTTCCTCTGGCGTTTCAGGAGCAGAGCGACCCTCCAGAACAGGATCCCCCGCCAGAGGGCTCCGAGGAGGATTCTTGTCCCGAGTCCTCCACCCATGTAGAGGAACCTACGGAGGGCGAGAGCGACTCGTCGGGGGTGCAGGGCGAGGAGACGAGTGCGATCACGAATGGAGGAGGTCTCTCTGAAGAGGAGGAGGACGAGGTTCCGCCAGCGTCAGTATTGGACGAGGTGGTCCCGGAGAGATCCATGGAGGGGGGTCTGTCCAGACCCAGCAGCCTGGTGTCGGACGACATGACCTGCTCCTCGCCCGTACAGGACCACGAGGAGGTCTTCAAGAGTGCGGAGAAGGAGGTGGTCGTGGCGTCTCCTGAGCAGGCCGACGGGGACCGCAGGGCGACCCTCTCCAAACAGGACCGGCTCCTGATCCACAAGATCCGGCGCTACTACGAACACGCCGAAGACCAGGACGCCGGCTTCAGCATCAAGCGTCGGGAGAGCCTCTCCTACATCCCGGCGGGTCTGGTGCGGAACCTGAGCCGACAGCTCAACAACGTGGCGGAGGAGCCGCCGGCGGCGCCAACCAACAGAAAGGGGCCCTCGCGGAGCCGACCCACTTCCTGGTCCGTGTTCGACCTTCCCGGGTTGGAAGTGGGAAACAAAACGGAGGCGAGGGCGGAGGAGGTTAAGACCAGGTCGCCCAGCGTCACCGACTCGTCCACCACAGACGAAGAGTTCCGACCCTCGTCGGAGATGATCCAGGTGTGGCAGGACATGGAGGAGGAGGAGGAGGAGGAGGAGGAGGAAGGTCAGCAGGAGACGGAGGTCACAGATGTGAGTCCGGACGACGAGAGTCCGCAGCCTTCCTCGGCCGTCGAGGAGAGCGAAACGAGCGCCACCTCGGACCGATCCTGGGCGGCGTCGCCGCCTCCCGACTCCTCCTCAGGAGAGCACAAGTCCCCGACCAGTCCCGACTCCTTCCGGGCCCACCTTCCCAAAATCATCCAGTTCAGGGCGAGCGTGGACGAGGACCAGATCCTGCAGGACATGGGCAAGATGAAGAACAAGGTGTTCCAGCTGGCGCGGCAGTACAGCCAGCGCATCAAGAACAACCGCCCGCTGGCCTGGCAGAAGAGCCGGGAGGCTGCGAGTCCACTTCGGAGGATGGACGCCGTGGAGGAGGAGGAGAAGGTCCAGACCAGGAAGAACGGTAAAATGAATAAAGGGTTAAATCACTGAGACTATGAACTAGAAAAGAGTGCATTTCCGGATGAAAATGCAGTGTGAATGCTGGTCAGCATTCACACAATTGTTAGTACTGGAAGTAGTAGTAAGTGAATTAGTAGTGGAAGTAGTAGTGGAATTAGTAGAAGTGGAACTGCTAGTGGAAGAAATAGTTGGATTAGTAGTAGTGGAAGTAGTAATAGTGGAAGTAGTCGTGGAATTAGTAGTTGTGGAAGTAGGAGTTGAAGTAGTAGTAGTGGAATTAGGAGTTGAAGTAGTAGTAGTGGAATTGGTAGTAGTGGTAGTAGTAGTGGAATTAGTAGTTGTAGGAGTAGTAGTGAATGTAGTAGTGGAAGTAGTAGTAGTGGAAGTTGTAGTAGTGGAAGTAGTAGTTGAAGTAGTTGTAGAAGTAGTAGTAGTGGAAGTTGTAGTGGAATTATTAGTAGTTGAATTAGTAGTAGTGGAATTAGTAGTGATGGTAGTATTAGTAGAAGTAGTAGTAGTGGAATTAGTAGTAGAAGTAGTAGTACTGGAATTAGTAGAGTTTCCCCATTGAAATGAATGGGGGGAAAAGGGTAGAAAAAGAGGAATAAAAGAAAAAGGGGAAGAGATAAAAGAGAGCTAGAACATGAATGAGCTGAATTGATAAAAGTTTGAACGGTTAAAATCGGATGCTTCCCAGCATTCACACAATTGAATATTTTCTCCTCCACTTACAGAGCGCCCCCTGCTGAGACTGCCCCTGAACAGCCAGACGGTCATCCAGGAGGTCAACTCTCCGAGTCCTCTTCAGTCCCCGGGGTCCAGCACCAGCTCCCACTGCACGGCCGCCTCCCCTCAGACCCCTGAGGTCTTCCACTGGCCCGACGTCCAGGAGCTGCGGACCCGATACGCCCCCCTGAGCCCAGAGCCTCAGGACCGCTGCCCCTCCACTGAGATGCTGGAACACTGTCTGAACCGATGCAACAGCTGCTCCTCAGACCTGCACCAGGACCTCACCGACAAGGAGAACTGTGGCGTAGAACAAGACTGGACCAGGTCCCGGTCCAAGCCCCTGCTGTGCAGGTGGAGCTCCCTGGACCACATGCTCTTATCCAGCGAAGATCCTCTGAGGACCTGTCAGGCGGAGACGCTCCACCCGGGAGGAACTCTCTTTCAGGAGGACCTGGACTGTTCCAAGACCTCCCTCTTGAGTCCGGGGAAAATATCCGAGAGCCATCTGGTGAAGAGTTTACGGGAGAAGTTCCAGAGTTTAAGTACAAGCTAACAAGTCGTTTTTATCAGAACCTGTTGTTTGTTTTCTGGTGATTAAAAAGGAAGCGTTTTGTTTGCTCGAGGGTTCAGAGCCTGGTGAAGGTTCCTGTGACCCAAGACACACGGGGGGTGTGGAGGCTAAAACGGTGCACTGCAATATTTGTACTTTTCACACTGTACACATGTAAATATGTAAATAGTTCTTCTCTGGACCCGGTTCTGGTTCCACGATGTTGGTGAAAGACCAGGAAACCAAAGATGTTCCAAAGAAACTCGACTCACTGGAGCTTCCCTGGTCGTAATGTGTTGACATGTTATTTATGAGCTTCATGTGAATCCAGAAAATATATTCTTTCTTACAGATATTTTCAATAAAAACAGGACTTATGGATGATAACGGTGTGTATTACTGCAACTTCCTTGTAAACCGGAAACTGATTTAGCGAGGAGCACGGCGTACCGGAAGTTGGGTGAGAAAGGTTTCTATTGTAAGTGTAAACTAAAAAATGGAATTAAAAACGCTAAATCTTAGTGGCGAAAGAGAGATGGCATCTGCTATTTTTAACGATATGTTATAGTAAATTAAATTAAAACGAATGACGTAAGGAACGAGAGACTAAAGTCTCATATTTGAATTTCCTCAAACTCACAAAAAAAGCACGATAAGACGTTCAAATATTTGCAAAGATAAAGTAAACTTATTACCGTTTACAGGTGAAAATAATAATCGGAATTAATTGAACTCGCCCGCACCTGCGTGTGACGTGTGCAAAGGGCGACAAAACTAACAACGGACTCAACGAAAAACATCACTAAAGTAATATTCAGCAACTTAAAATTGTATTAAAACTGATAGGTTTTACTTAAATCGCATCCAAAGCTAAATAAATCTGCACAAAAAGTTTCATAAACTTACAGATTATAAATTAAAAAGGATATATTTTTGATGTATGATTTGAGCTTTAAGTGATAAACTACAAAACAATTGACATAACTGTGTTTTTAAATTGAAATTAAACCAAAAATGTAGCGGTTTTAAAATGTGGAGCTCATGTAGTTTTTAAGAGTAAAATCAGTCATTCGACTTTCCTGGAGCTTTAATTTTGAAAACCGGATGTGGAACGGAGTTCGCGCTCTGTACTCTCGCGCTCCATCACCGAGCGACAGACGCTCCGGTGCTCGAGCAGCGGATGAACACGAGCTCCACCTGCTCTCACCTGATCTCACCTGATCTCACCTGCTCTCACCTGCTCTCACCTGATCTCACCTGGACCAGCTCTGGAGAACCATGGGCTGCGCTATATCCGGTCTGGCGGAGAAAGCGGCGGCGTTCGCGGAGAAGAAGAGCGTCGATGATGATGAAGAAGAAGAAGAAGAAGAAGAAGCCCGTCTGAGCGAACATCAGGTTCAGATCGTCAAAGAATCCTGGAAAGTTATCCAAGAAGACATCGCCAAAGTTGGAATCATCATGTTCGTCAAGTGAGTGAAAATGTACTGAAGGGAAATATTCTCAACTTTGACAAGTTATTTATTTATTATATATTTGTTTACATTTAATCACACCAGGGGTCATTTAAACTTTGCTTTATAGATAGATAGATAGATAGATAGATAGATAGATAGATAGATACTTATTCATCTCACAGAGAAAGTCACAGTTCAGAAGCTCCAGAATATGTTACAAGATAGAAACATGCAAGTCTATGTACAGTCTAAATATAAACTGAAACATGTGTAAAAAAAAAAAAGAAAAAATGTATTAAAAAAATATAAAGACGTTAAAAAGAATGGGATGAACATGTACATGTGTGCTTGCGTGTACGTGTGTCATGTATGATGCAGTTTGAAGAGTCTGATGGCATTGGGGGAGGAAGGATCTCCTCAGTCTGTCTGTGGAGCTTGACATTGACAGCAGTCTGTCACTGAAGCTGCTCCTCTGTCTGTGGATCAGAACATCTGTGTTGGTTGGTCCAGTCCAGCCTGTCATCCAGCTGTACTCCCAGGTATTTGTAGGTGTGCACCACCTCCACACAGTCCCCCCCTTGATGAGAACTGGTTCCCGGTGCACCCTGGATCTCCCAGAAATCCACAACCATCTCCCTGGTCTTGGTGGTGTCCCAGTTCCCCAGGCCTTCAGTAGTCGAGGCGACACTCCATCTAGGACCTGCAGCTTTGTTAGGGCGCAGCCTCCTCAGCTCTCCATGAACCTGAGCTGCTGTGATCGTGGGTGGTGTGGTGGGGGGTTGGGAGGTGTCCTCATCTGTGTTTGTGGAGGCTTGTGTGAGTTGGGGGGTGAGGTGAGGGGTGAGGGCATTTGCATTCAGATGTGTGAATGGGATGGGGTGTGGGGGGGAACAACAAGATAAACATGACCTGAAATACATGTTTTCTATTTAAAATATATCACTTTTAACATATTTTCATTGTGAACACATTTCGTTTGTTTTAATCCCCGTAAATCATCTCTGAACGACTGCAGCTAGTAACGCTATTAACCAGCTAACCTAGTTAGTTTATTTTCCTCCAATTTACTGATGAAAGAAACTTAATTTCAGAGATGTTTTCACCTAAAAAAACGGCTTCTTTCTACTGTAATTGCCATTCATTTTAAACAAAACGCATACTTTTAATACAAGTTATAAGATTGAATGCATTTTTTCTGGCTCCCCCTACTGTTCGAACGGTGTAATTGTAAAGCAAAGCGCCTCCAAAAATCTCCTTATACACGAGAGAAAGGCTCCAATGAGTTCCCATTTGTCTCCTCCTGGAGGCTTCAGAACTACTCTTGGTACTCCAGGCATGACGAAAAAAAAACAAGATTTAAGTGAAAATCTTATTTATTGCTGTTTTATAAACATTTTCTTTACTTCTGACTTGATTTATACATGGATCTCTGTTGTTGTTGAGTCATTATTGACTTATAAGCCATTGTTGTGTTATTGATTCTCTGCTGTTACGCCGACCTTTGAACTTTCAGCCCCCTTCCGATGGAAAAAGTTGGTTACAGCTGCATTTTTTTAAGAATGTTACAGATATGGATGATAAAGATGAATATAATGATGGTGATAATGAAGAGGATGATCATGATGAAGATAATAATGATTGTGGAGATGATGATGATGATTATGTAGGTGAATATGATGATAATGATGTTGAAGAGGATGATCATGATGATGATAATGATCAAGATAAAGATGATCATGATCATGATGATAGTGACAATGTTAATGATGATAATGATGAAGATAAAGATAATGATGATGATGATGAAGAGCCCTCTTGTATTGACGGATGTACAGTAAGAAACACATGTTCCAGTTGATGATGCTTCTACACAATGAAATCCATGTGTCCTCTGTGTGACATGCACAGTTGAAGAGCTTGACCTCTTGCTGACAGTTCAGGGGGGGGCAGTAGGTCTGAACCTCATTACCGTGAGACCCTCATCAGGACTTTCCCCTCAATGAAAGATGCTCCAGATATGGCTGTGAACTTGAGTGAGGCGCCAATTAAATTTCCACTTCAGCTGCTTATGTGCTGCCGCTGTGTCGAGTCAGTAGGGGGCGCCGGCTGTGGGGATGGTGAGACCTACAGACAAGGACGACCTTGGTGTGTATGAGGAGGAAGGTCCCAAACACTAAAAATATAATGTATGATAATGACATGAATGTACACACACAGGTCAGTTAACACATAGACACAAATCTACACATGAAACATGCACACACAAACCCAAACAATTTAGTGTCAACACATGGCAAACAAATGTGACATAAGTTGCACAAAATACAAGCATAAGTACCAATTCTACACACATAATGTAACCATGTGTCTCCACAAACACACAATACCCTGCACACACACACCTATACTTAAACCCTCAATTGAAAACAAATGAACACACTAGAAAAAACTATTACAAAGTCAATTAAAATTTGCAACACACCTTGAAGAACAAACATGCAACGCACCATAAACAAGAACATACACATGCAACACACCATAAACAAAAACATACATGAAACACATCTACAACAAAAACACACATAAAACAGAACAAAACAAGAACACACATGGGTCACAGATACACACGTAAAAAATAACATAAACAAGAACACACATGCAACACACAAAACAAGAACAGACATCCAACACACATTCAAGAAGAACACGCGTACAACACACCATAAACAAGAGCAGCCATGCAACACGCCTTCAAGAAAACCACACTATAAACAAGAAAATACATGCAACACACCTTCAAGAAAAACACAGATGAAAACAAACATAAAGAAGAACAAACTTGCAACGAACATACATGAAACACACAGAACAACAGACATACGACACACATTCAAAAACAAAAATGCAACATATCATAAATAAGAACACACATGAAAAACAAAACAAGAGCACATATGCAACATACCATAAAAAAGAACTGACATAAAACACACCATGAACAAGAACACACATGAAAAACAACATAAACAAGAACACACATGAAACAAACCGAACAGACATACGACACACATTCAAGAACACAAATGCTCAGTATAGTTATCTTTAGCGTTCAAACATATCTGTTGCCAGATAATGAGGGCTAAAGGTTTGGCGCCCCCTGCTGTCCTCTCAGGGTCATGATCTTCAACGACGGATGCTAAACGTGTCAAAAGTCCTGCTGTGAAGAGTCGGATGTTTGTTCTTCTTCCTCCTCCAGCTGCTCGTCACTCGTTCATCACAGATCATCTTCACTTCCTCTCCTCCCTCTTTTTCTAAACATAGAACCAGGGAGAGATATGTCACTCATACTCCCAGCAGGACACGTGTGTGTGTGTGTGTGTGTGTGTGTGTGTGTGTGTGTGTGTGTGTGTGTGGGGGTGTGTGTGTGTGTGTGTGTGTGTGTGTGTGTGTGTGTGTGTGTGTGTGTGTGTGTGTGTGTGTGTGTGTGTGTGTGTGTGTGTGTGTGTGTGTGTGTGTGTGTGTGTGTGTGTGTGTGTGTGTGTGTGTGTGTGTTCATGATTAATCACAGGTGGCTCAGCTGGAGTCCGGAATGTCCTCTGATTGGATGTCGGGTCAAAAGCTGCTCTGACGAGTCTTGCTCGAGGGTCCGACCGGCAGAATCTATCTGCTGCTGAATCCTTCAATGACTCTGTACTGACTCATCCCATAATACTTTTAGCAGCAACACCACACAGCACTAGACTGGCTCCTAGAAAACAACTACTAATACTAACAACTACTTTAACCTCCAACAAAACTACTTTTATTTCCTGCTTTACCACTGTTGGTATTATTGACACTACTTTATTAACGTATACTAGGGAAGTACTACACATACAACAAATACTTTTACTGATATAGATATCATATTATATATATATATATTCAACACACCTTCAAGAAAAACATAAAACAGAACACATGTGCAACATACTTTCAATAAAAAGAAAAAGGCACATACAAGAACACACATGAAACAAAACACAAACAAGAACACGCATGAAACAGAACACAAGCAGGAACACACATGAAACAAAACATAAACAAGAACACACATGAAACAGAATACAAACAAGAACACGCATGAAACAGAACACAAACAAGAGCACGCATGAAACAAAACATAAACAAGAACATGCATGATACAGAACATAAGCAAGAGCACACATGAAACAGAACATAAACAAGAACACGCATGATACAGAACATAAACAAGAACACACATGAAACACAATATTACCAAGAACACACATGAAACAGAACATAAACAAGAACACACATGAAACACAATATTACCAAGAACACACATGAAACACAATATTACCAAGAACACACATGACACAGAACATAAACAAGAACACACATGAAACGTAACATTAACAAGAACACACATGAAACACAATATTACCAAGAACACACATGAAACACAATATTACCAAGAACACATGAAACAGAACATAAACAAGAACACACATGAAACAGAACACAAACGAGAACACACATGAAACAGAACATAAAGAAGAACACACATGAAACGGAACATTAACAAGAACACACATGAAACACAATATTACCAAGAACACACATGAAACAGAACATAAACAAGAACACACATGAAACAGAACATAAACAAGAACACACATGAAACAGAACACAAACAAGAACAAACATGAAACAGAACATAAAGAAGAACACACATGAAACGGAACATTAACAAGAACACACATGAAACACAATATTACCAAGAACACACATGAAACAGAACATAAACAAGAACACACATGAAACGGAACATTAACAAGAACACACATGAAACACAATATTACCAAGAACACACATGAAACACAATATTACCAAGAACACACATGAAACAGAACATAAACAAGAACACACATTAAACAGAACATAAACAAGAACACACATGAAACAGAACATAAAGAAGAACACACATGAAACAGAACATAAACAAGAACACACATGAAACAGAACACAAACAAGAACACACATGAAACAGAACATAAACAAGAACACACATGAAACAGAACATAAACAAGAACACACATGAAACAGAACATAAAGAAGAACACACACGAAACAGAACATTAACAAGAACACACATGAAACACAATATTACCAAGAACACACATGAAACAGAACATAAACAAGAACACACATGAAACAGAACATAAACAAGAACACACATGAAACAGAACATAAACAAGAACACACATGAAACAGAACATAAAGAAGAACACACATGAAACAGAACATAAACAAGAACACACATTAAACAGAACATTAACAAGAACACACATGAAACACAATATTACCAAGAACACACATGAAACAGAACATAAACAAGAACACACATGAAACAGAACATAAACAAGAACACACATGAAACAGAACATAAACAAGAACACACATGAAACGGAACATTAACAAGAACACACATGAAACACAATATTACCAAGAACACACATGAAACAGAACACAAACAAGAACACACATGAAACAGGACATAAACAAGAACACACATGAAACAGAACATAAACAAGAACACACATGAAACAGAACATAAACAAGAACACACATGAAACAGAACATAAACAAGAACACACATGAAACAGAACATAAACAAGAACACACATGAAACAGAACATAAACAAGAACACACATGAAACAGAACATTAACAAGAACACACATGAAACACAATATTACCAAGAACACACATGAAACAGAACATAAACAAGAACACACATGAAACAGAACATAAAGAAGAACACACATGAAACGGAACATTAACAAGAACACACATGAAACACAATATTACCAAGAACACACATGAAACAGAACATAAACAAGAACACACATGAAACGGAACATTAACAAGAACACACATGAAACACAATATTACCAAGAACACACATGAAACACAATATTACCAAGAACACACATGAAACAGAACATAAACAAGAACACACATTAAACAGAACATAAACAAGAACACACATGAAACAGAACATAAAGAAGAACACACATGAAACAGAACATAAACAAGAACACACATGAAACAGAACACAAACAAGAACACACATGAAACAGAACATAAACAAGAACACACATGAAACAGAACATAAACAAGAACACACATGAAACAGAACATAAAGAAGAACACACACGAAACAGAACATTAACAAGAACACACATGAAACACAATATTACCAAGAACACACATGAAACAGAACATAAACAAGAACACACATGAAACAGAACATAAACAAGAACACACATGAAACAGAACATAAAGAAGAACACACATGAAACAGAACATAAACAAGAACACACATGAAACAGAACATTAACAAGAACACACATGAAACACAATATTACCAAGAACACACATGAAACAGAACATAAACAAGAACACACATGAAACAGAACATAAACAAGAACACACATGAAACAGAACATTAACAAGAACACACATGAAACACAATATTACCAAGAACACACATGAAACAGAACACAAACAAGAACACACATGAAACAGAACACAAACAAGAACACACATGAAACAGAACATAGAGAAGAACACACATGAAACAGAACATAAAGAAGAACACACATGAAACAGAACATAAAGAAGAAGAACACACATGAAACAGAACATAAAGAAGAACACACACGAAACAGAACATTAACAAGAACACACATGAAACACAATATTACCAAGAACACACATGAAACAGAACATAAACAAGAACACACATGAAACAGAACATAAACAAGAACACACATGAAACAGAACATAAAGAAGAACACACATGAAACAGAACATAAACAAGAACACACATGAAACAGAACATTAACAAGAACACACATGAAACACAATATTACCAAGAACACACATGAAACAGAACATAAACAAGAACACACATGAAACAGAACATAAACAAGAACACACATGAAACAGAACATTAACAAGAACACACATGAAACACAATATTACCAAGAACACACATGAAACAGAACACAAACAAGAACACACATGAAACAGAACACAAACAAGAACACACATGAAACAGAACATAGAGAAGAACACACATGAAACAGAACATAAAGAAGAACACACATGAAACAGAACATAAAGAAGAAGAACACACATGAAACAGAACATAAAGAAGAACACACATGAAACGGAACATTAACAAGAACACACATGAAACACAATATTACCAAGAACACACATGAAACAGAACATAAACAAGAACACACATGAAACAGAACATAAACAAGAACACACATGAAACAGAACACAAACAAGAACACACATGAAACGGAACATTAACAAGAACACACATGAAACACAATATTACCAAGAACACACATGAAACACAATATTACCCAGAACACACATGAAACAGAACATAAACAAGAACACACATTAAACAGAACATAAACAAGAACACACATGAAACAGAACATAAACAAGAACACACATGAAACAGAACATAAACAAGAACACACATGAAACAGAACATAAACAAGAACACACATGAAACAGAACATTAACAACAACACACATGAAACACAATATTACCAAGAACACACATGAAACAGAACATAAACAAGAACACACATGAAACAGAACATAAAGAAGAACACACATGAAACAGAACATAAACAAGAACACACATGAAACAGAACATAAACAAGAACACACATGAAACAGAACATAAGCAAGAACACACATGAAACCGAACATTAACAAGAACACACATGAAACAGAACATAAACAAGAACACACATGAAACAGAACATAAGCAAGAACACACATGAAACCGAACATTAACAAGAACACACATGAAACAGAACATAAACAAGAACACACATGAAACAGAACATAAGCAAGAACACACATGAAACAGAACATAAAGAAGAACACACATGAAACGGAACATTAACAAGAACACACATGAAACACAATATTACCAAGAACACACATGAAACAGAACATAAACAAGAACACACATGAAACAGAACATAAACAAGAACACACATGAAACAGAACACAAACAAGAACACACATGAAACAGAACATAAAGAAGAACACACATGAAACGGAACATTAACAAGAACACACATGAAACACAATATTACCAAGAACACACATGAAACAGAACATAAAGAAGAACACACATGAAACGGAACATTAACAAGAACACACATGAAACACAATATTACCAAGAACACACATGAAACACAATATTACCCAGAACACACATGAAACAGAACATAAACAAGAACACACATTAAACAGAACATAAACAAGAACACACATGAAACAGAACATAAACAAGAACACACATGAAACAGAACATAAACAAGAACACACATGAAACAGAACATAAACAAGAACACACATGAAACAGAACATTAACAAGAACACACATGAAACACAATATTACCAAGAACACACATGAAACAGAACATAAACAAGAACACACATGAAACAGAACATAAAGAAGAACACACATGAAACAGAACATAAACAAGAACACACATGAAACAGAACATAAACAAGAACACACATGAAACAGAACATAAGCAAGAACACACATGAAACCGAACATTAACAAGAACACACATGAAACAGAACATAAACAAGAACACACATGAAACAGAACATAAGCAAGAACACACATGAAACAGAACATAAAGAAGAACACACATGAAACGGAACATTAACAAGAACACACATGAAACACAATATTACCAAGAACACACATGAAACAGAACATAAACAAGAACACACATTAAACAGAACATAAACAAGAACACACATGAAACAGAACATAAACAAGAACACACATGAAACAGAACATAAACAAGAACACACATGAAACAGAACATAAACAAGAACACACATGAAACAGAACATTAACAAGAACACACATGAAACACAATATTACCAAGAACACACATGAAACAGAACATAAACAAGAACACACATGAAACAGAACATAAAGAAGAACACACATGAAACAGAACATAAACAAGAACACACATGAAACAGAACATAAACAAGAACACACATGAAACAGAACATAAGCAAGAACACACATGAAACCGAACATTAACAAGAACACACATGAAACAGAACATAAACAAGAACACACATGAAACAGAACATAAGCAAGAACACACATGAAACCGAACATTAACAAGAACACACATGAAACAGAACATAAACAAGAACACACATGAAACAGAACATAAGCAAGAACACACATGAAACAGAACATAAAGAAGAACACACATGAAACGGAACATTAACAAGAACACACATGAAACACAATATTACCAAGAACACACATGAAACAGAACATAAACAAGAACACACATGAAACAGAACATAAACAAGAACACACATGAAACAGAACACAAACAAGAACACACATGAAACAGAACATAAAGAAGAACACACATGAAACGGAACATTAACAAGAACACACATGAAACACAATATTACCAAGAACACACATGAAACAGAACATAAAGAAGAACACACATGAAACGGAACATTAACAAGAACACACATGAAACACAATATTACCAAGAACACACATGAAACACAATATTACCCAGAACACACATGAAACAGAACATAAACAAGAACACACATTAAACAGAACATAAACAAGAACACACATGAAACAGAACATAAACAAGAACACACATGAAACAGAACATAAACAAGAACACACATGAAACAGAACATTAACAAGAACACACATGAAACACAATATTACCAAGAACACACATGAAACAGAACATAAACAAGAACACACATGAAACAGAACATAAAGAAGAACACACATGAAACAGAACATAAACAAGAACACACATGAAACAGAACATAAACAAGAACACACATGAAACAGAACATAAGCAAGAACACACATGAAACCGAACATTAACAAGAACACACATGAAACAGAACATAAACAAGAACACACATGAAACAGAAAATAAGCAAGAACACACATGAAACAGAACATAAAGAAGAACACACATGAAACGGAACATTAACAAGAACACACATGAAACACAATATTACCAAGAACACACATGAAACAGAACATAAACAAGAACACACATGAAACAGAACATAAACAAGAACACACATGAAACAGAACACAAACAAGAACACACATGAAACAGAACATAAAGAAGAACACACATGAAACGGAACATTAACAAGAACACACATGAAACACAATATTACCAAGAACACACATGAAACAGAACATAAAGAAGAACACACATGAAACGGAACATTAACAAGAACACACATGAAACACAATATTACCAAGAACACACATGAAACACAATATTACCAAGAACACACATGAAACAGAACATAAACAAGAACACACATGAAACAGAACACAAACAAGAACACACATGAAACAGAACATAAACAAGAACACACATGAAACAGAACATAAACAAGAACACACATGAAACAGAACATAAAGAAGAACACACACGAAACAGAACATTAACAAGAACACACATGAAACACAATATTACCAAGAACACACATGAAACAGAACATAAACAAGAACACACATGAAACAGAACATGAACAAGAACACACATGAAACAGAACATAAACAAGAACACACATGAAACAGAACATAAAGAAGAACACACATGAAACAGAACATAAACAAGAACACACATGAAACAGAACATTAACAAGAACACACATGAAACACAATATTACCAAGAACACACATGAAACAGAACATAAACAAGAACACACATGAAACAGAACATAAACAAGAACACACATGAAACAGAACATAAACAAGAACACACATGAAACAGAACATTAACAAGAACACACATGAAACACAATATTACCAAGAACACACATGAAACAGAACACAAACAAGAACACACATGAAACAGAACACAAACAAGAACACACATGAAACAGAACATAGAGAAGAACACACATGAAACAGAACATAAAGAAGAACACACATGAAACAGAACATAAAGAAGAACACACATGAAACAGAACATAAACAAGAACACACATGAAACAGAACATTAACCAGAACACACATGAAACACAATATTACCAAGAACACACATGAAACAGGACATAAACAAGAACACACATGAAACAGAACATAAACAAGAACACACATGAAACAGAACATAAACAAGAACACACATGAAACAGAACATAAACAAGAACACACATGAAACAGAACATAAACAAGAACACACATGAAACGGAACATTAACAAGAACACACATGAAACACAATATTACCAAGAACACACATGAAACAGAACACAAACAAGAACACACATGAAACAGAACACAAACAAGAACACACATGAAACAGAACATAGAGAAGAACACACATGAAACAGAACATAAAGAAGAACACACATGAAACAGAACATAAAGAAGAACACACATGAAACAGAACATAAACAAGAACACACATGAAACAGAACATTAACCAGAACACACATGAAACACAATATTACCAAGAACACACATGAAACAGGACATAAACAAGAACACACATGAAACAGAACATAAACAAGAACACACATGAAACAGAACATAAACAAGAACACACATGAAACAGAACATTAACAAGAACACACATGAAACAGAACATAAACAAGAACACACATGAAACAGAACATAAACAAGAACACACATGAAACAGAACATTAACAAGAACACACATGAAACACAATATTACCAAGAACACACATGAAACAGAACATAAACAAGAACACACATGAAACAGAACATAAACAAGAACACACATGAAACAGAACATAAAGAAGAACACACATGAAACAGAACATAAACAAGAACACACATGAAACAGAACATAAACAAGAACACACATGAAACAGAACATAAGCAAGAACACACATGAAACCGAACATTAACAAGAACACACATGAAACAGAACATAAACAAGAACACACATGAAACAGAACATAAGCAAGAACACACATGAAACCGAACATTAACAAGAACACACATGAAACAGAACATAAACAAGAACACACATGAAACAGAACATAAACAAGAACACACATGAAACAGAACATAAACAAGAACACACATGAAACAGAACATAAACAAGAACACACATGAAACAGGACATTAACAAGAACACACATGAAACACAATATTACCAAGAACACACATGAAACAGAACATAAACAAGAACACACATGAAACAGAACATAAACAAGAACACACATGAAACAGAACATAAACAAGAACACACATGAAACAGAACATAAACAAGAACACACATGAAACAGAACATAAGCAAGAACACACATGAAACCGAACATTAACAAGAACACACATGAAACAGAACATTAACAAGAACACACATGAAACAGAACATAAACAAGAACACACATGAAACAGAACATAAACAAGAACACACATGAAACAGAACATTAACAAGAACACACATGAAACAGAACATAAACAAGAACACACATGAAACAGAACATTAACAAGAACACACATGAAACAGAACATAAACAAGAACACACATGAAACAGAACATAAACAAGAACACACATGAAACTGAACATTAACAAGAACACACATGAAACAGACGCTTGTTCTGGTTGATTCAATGGTATCTTTGTAACCAATAAAGCTTCCGACTGAATAATAAATACTGTACATACAGACAGAAATACACACAAAAACAATTAATTATATCACTCTTTTTTTATTTATGTATTTTTACATTATTTATTTACAATATGTCTTCGTCCTTGATTCTCTACTGACGGTTGGATGGAACTAAAGCTTCTGGTGTTTCCTCACAGATGTACTTCATGATGAGTCGTGTTGTGTGTCTTCAAGTGTGTTGAACACGACACACTCTCCCCGAGGGTCCATGGCTGGTGTGTGTGATGCTGTCGTCATGGTTACAGGCTGTTCGAGACTCACCCCGAGTGCAAAGATGTCTTCTTCCTGTTCCGAGACGTGAAGGACCTGGAGAAGCTCAGGACCAGTCGCGAGCTCAGGGCTCACGGACTTCGGTCAGTCTGACGTCTTTCTACACTTTCTACACTTCTACACTTGTACATTTATTATATATATATATATATATATATATATATATATATATATATATATATATATATATATATATATATATTTTCACCATCGCGTTAAACCAGTGAATTACACGGAAGAAGAAGTGCGTTCAAGGGATCGTCCTCCAAGTTACGATGAACAATAAAGTAACGTCTTCTGCGCCAAATGACATGAAGAAAAACTTCAGTTTGGTTTACAATTTTTTAATTTAAAACATTTTACCGACATATGTATACATGTTTTAGTAAGTATTTGTAAATTACTTCTTTTTTTTTTTAAATAAACCAGTTATTTAGGGTGAACATACTTCCTCTTTTACCCGGACATGTCTTCTTTTGGGGGCTGTATGGGCAGTTTCATATATATATATATATATATATATATATATATACTGTATATATGTGTTCTTCAAAGATTATTGCAATAGCCATAAAAGACAATATTTTGTTGATGAAGTAAAAATATTTTCTCTTTATTTGGGCATTATTTATATTCTTAATAGTATTTTTAACATTTGTTTAAGTACTATAGATGTTATGTTGTCATTCGTTACAAATCTGAGTATTTATACTGAACTATTACATGTTAAGATGTACTTTTTTGATCATTTTGTGATTAATTAATATAGATTTAAAAAAATACAACTTTGTTCTCCAAAATGCCTGATTAAGATTATTAGAGTCTTTTTTTTAATTCAGAATATTTGTTAAAGTGTTAAAAAAAAAAAAACTTATTTTTTGGGGTTCATATACCGTCACCCTGAATTAAGTATAAATATAAATATGTAAATAGTTAACAATCGTGACCTCTCTCTCTCTCTCTCTCCGTCAGGGTCATGTCCTTCATCGAGAAAAGCGTGGCGCGCCTGGACCAGCCGGAGCGACTGGAGGTTCTGGCCGTCGAACTGGGGAAAAGCCATTTCCACTACAACGCTCCGCCGAAGTACTTCAGCGTGAGTAACTCAACGCATCAGATCCATGTACATAAGAACCGGTCGACGGCAGCTCTGTGTGGTGTTTGTGTCGCAGTACGTGGGAGCAGAGTTCATCTGTGCGGTGAGACCCATCCTGGGGGCGCAGTGGAGCGACGACATGGAGCGAGCCTGGAAGGTGAGACGGATCCTCAGAGTCAACATGATCACCTGTCAATCATTTTAATGACAGTTTGAAGTAAAAAGACTGAGTCTGCGTTTTTAAATTTCGGTTTAATTGTAAAACAAATGTACAGTATTTCTTATCCTCCATGCACAGTTGAGAACTCATCGAAGAAATAAAGTTTGAATTAATGACGAGAAACTATTATTTAGTCGCTGCCGACCTTGAGTTGAGGTTCAAATTAACGTGATTACGATGTTTTTTGTTTGCCGTCCAGACTTTGTTCCTGTACGTGATCCGCCTGATGAGGCAGGGCTACCAGCAAGAGAGCGACCGGCAGCGCCACCTGGCTGTCACCCCTAAGGAGCGACCGGAAAAGGGGAACACAGCCCTATGAGGGGGATCGCCGAGACCGTTCGTCCCGACCACGGACGTGATATGATTCAGGACCAGGACGTGGAAAGAAAAAAAACGTACATCCCGACGAGCAAAACAACCGAAACTGCCTCGAAAGAACGGCTTGTTCGCGACTAAATCAAGACTTTTGGGCTCTTCTGTCAAATAAATACTCGATCAAACGTGGCGAACTTTTAAACTAAAACTATTCTTAAAACAACTGAGTCACGTAAAAAGAAAAAAGAGTCACTGTTGGTTTCGTAGACGCAACATAAATAGTTTGAAGGCGTCAGAGCGGCGCCGAGGTTGACCAGAGGAGGCGACGGAGATCGATCCCCCCTGACGGCGACTCATCAGCCCCGAGATGAGACGCGCTCGTGGCGAGAGCGGCGGTCCTGGGGTGGATGTGAGGAACAGTTCATGTGGCTGCAGCTCTCACTGCGTGGCCTTTGTCTTCTTGCTCTTGCTCTTCTTGTCTTTCTTCTTCAGGCCGTCCATGTGGGCGCGCAGCAGGTTGGAATACGCCTGCGGAGGAGAGTCACGGCTTTAGAATACATGCGTCTTCTTTAATGTTAGTTAATGGCTCAACAAGTTAAGGTGAAACAACTCTTTTGAAGCAGGAGTAACTTGTTTAAATGATGCTTCAACCAGTGACTCTAAAGGCCTGTGAGAAAAACATTACTCTGTAAATAAAGTAAATCAGTGCCATCAGAATATTGGAATTTAACATTTCAAATATAAAGAGTTGTTTAAAATGTTTTTCAAGCATTTGATTGATTTTTTTTTTAAATAGTTTGTAAATTTAAAGTATTCAGTTAAAAAACAAATTAATTTATATTAAAAAAAATATATATATATATTTATATTTCATTATTAACATTAAATGTATAAATATTTAAATTAAATTGCTCAAAAAATTATGAAAAACATTTCAATTAAAAATTTCAACATTTGAAATATTAAATTCAATATTCTGATGATTTTGTTCAACACTGTCCATTGAAGATGAAATTAATAAAAGTTGAATATAAATAAACAAGAAGACTCACGTTTTATTTAAACTCTAAATACTGTGATACTTGTTAAAGAGAGTTTCTAACAGTGTCTAACAATACTTGTATCATCGAAGAATTATTTAATTATTTGACTATTTAGTTTTCAACATTGTGGAGTTTTAACTGAGGACTAGCTGCTCTATTCAACCAATCGGTGCCGTGCACGTCACAGCTGGACCAATCAGGAGGCTTCTTGCTACACATAGGACTCACCATTTGAAACTTGATCACTTCTTTAGTGTTGACCTGAGGAACAGACAAGTGAGACGTTAGAAGAAAAATGTTCTTCAAGAACCAAAGAGTCAATGAGGTTCTCTGGTCTCACCACTGAGCTGATCTTCTTCTTTCCATCCGTCGCTCTGAGTAGACACTTGTTATCTGCTGGTTCGAACGAGTCCGTGCTTCCTTTCCTGGGCACCGGCTTCGTCCTGCCGTCGTCTGAGGAGACGACAAACTTGTCACGTCACAAGAAAAAAAAATTATAATCAAAATAGCGACTTACATTTCTTTAACGTGATGACGACGCTGCCGGAGCTTCTGCACTTCTGGAACAGACGAGTGAGCTCCGTGAGGAACTGTTGGAGAGAAACACAATCCAGATTAAAAATCGCCATTAAAGGGTTATTATAAGTTTGTTAACCAGATATAATGGCAGGTTTATTTAAAAGTTATTCAAGTAGTCTTGATGATGACAGTCAAACAAGGATTGCATAAAAAATACAAGTCATTTTGGCGAAAAAGAAGCAAAAAGTTCAGAAAACTAAAACACCTTATAGGTTATATTTTGTGTTTTTTCAACCTGTATTCAAATAAAATAATATTGACCCAACATAGTAAACTTTTAAAAGTGTATCAATGGAAATTACAAGTCATTGCTTATTATTTACTTAGTTAGCAGAACTTTGAGGAATAGTTTTCACAAATGTACGTGAGTGTGTGAGAGTTCAAGGGTTTTCTAGTTCATCGAAACTGATCAACAGCTGTTACACAACAAGCAGCCATTTTTTAAGCAACATCACAACTGGATCGTGACTCGATTGATCACGTCTGAAGGATCATCGATTGAGTTTCTATGTTGAGCTACTGTTGCAACACTTGAGGTGAAAAGACTGTAAATAAATTGTTGTTTTGCTCGAACGTTCTTAGCATAGTTTACAGGCAGGAAGTTATTTATTTGGAATAAATAGAACAAGTTCCAGTTGTTACTGAGGAACAAGTTTATCGAGTTTTCAGTTCAAGAAGCTTCACAATAAGAACCTCAATGTTAAACTCCTGCAGCTATCAACCTTGTATTAAGCCTAAATAAAAACATCATTTTTGACCAAAAACACAAACAATAATTCGTAAATATTAATAAAACTCAAGTGGAAGTTTGAGATGAGCGAGCTAGCTCAGGCGTTAGCAACGATAGCTCCTCTTAAGCTACACGTTTATGTGTTTAATGACAAGATGTCGATTAAAAAGAGATGCAAGAAGAACAAACACAAGTTATGAATTATATTTGTTCTCACCGCGTCGTTTTCCAGCAGCACCATGATAGTGTTTCAGCTCAGGTTCACTAGCCGGTGTAGCTAAAGCTGCTAAAGCACACGTACTACAAGACGAGACTCCGCCCACCGAGTGTGTGTGCGGGGGAGTATGAAGAAATACTGCTGCCACCTAACGTTAGGGAGTAGTACTACAAGAACGTTGTTTATCGATTTATTTATATTTTTGTTTCGTTTTTTAGTTTTAATTTGATTGTCCAAACTTTAAGTCAGCGACGTTTTAATTTTCTGAAATTTATTTTTATGCGTTCAGCAATTTTTATTATTTCATTAAAATGTTTATCCTTTTAATAATAAAATGTGATTTAAAACGTTGTTGCCTGGTTTAAAAAAATAACTTAATAGATATAAAAAGTGAGAAACAATAAAACATAAGAAGCTTGATTATATTTAATGTATCAATATAATATACTGTACACCGCTACTTTTTCCTTGTTCAATATTTTTGCAGTATTTTAATATTATTCATATTTATAAGTCCTTATTTTTATCATTTAATAATAATTATCTGACACATATAAAACTTTGTTTTCATTACATAAGATACAGCTACATTTCGAACAATGACAGCCAATTATAAACAAATATTTGTTTTTATTTCTATTATATATAAATGTATAATGTTTGAAGACAATAATATAAGAGGTCAAATAAAAATCACATTTATGCATATATTATGCATTCGCTTTTGCAATATTAATTTAAAATGAATAAACCTATAATAATAATATAAAATGAAAAATATTTGATATGACACAAATCCAGTTGCCACATTATATATTGGACACAATTCCATGTTTTAAAATGTATTTCATTTAAACATTTTAAAGGGAAAATCTTCTGAATATTTCATATATTTTAAAACTCAAAATAAAAACATAGTTTTCTGATATTTTATATACATTTTATTTATACACTGAAAATTAAAAACGCTGTCCGTAAAAAAGACAAATGAAAGGGAGAAAACATGTAGTTACATTAGTCATAAAAAACAGCTCAACATGGTCAGTTTTATTCAGACTCTAGGGGGCGCTAGCATCAGACTGTGCTATATTTACAAGCTGAAACTACAAAAGCTGTCAAAGCATCAAACAAGCCACGATAAAAATCACGTGCACAGCGCACAGTCCTGACAGTGGTCCAGGTCGTCCAGGCCCACCGCAAACTCCGAGGTCCAGTCTCGTTGGAACAGGGACCTGAGCTGAGGGTATAGTCCCTCGGGGGTCCACTCCAGGTGAGGATCACGATGGGAGACCACCAGCCCGACCCCTGCTGTGTTGGTGTAGTAGTCCCCGGCCCAGTTGGAGGTTCCTGTGGCGGAGGGACGAGTCATGAAGGCGATCAGGGCCGCGGAGAAAAGACCCTCCACTCACTCACCCATGTAGGCCGTTCTCTCCGTCACCATGTACTTGTTGTGGTTGATCCGGGCGTACGGGACGTCGGAGAAGTTTCCCACTGGAACGATGAACAACTTCTGAAATGATATTTGAATGAACGGATCGAGTTGTGGACCAGAGAGAGGAGCCGGTGAGTCCAGGACCAGCCTTACTATCTGGATGCTGACCCCGGGCTCGACCCGGTCCAACACAGCGAGCGACTTTAAGAAGGGAAGCATTCTGGGGTCACTTCTTGTCCCGCAGCTGATCAGCATCCGGATCTTCACCCGCCTGTTGTAAGAGGCGGCTCTGAGGGCCTCATCGATCACCGGCCAGTAGCTGAAGACATGCAAGAGATTTAAGAAAACATGAAACAAAGACATTAGAAATCATTTTTACTGTAAAGAAAAATGTGTATACTTTTGTAATTTTGATTAAAATGAAGGAAAAACTATTTAAAAATTAACAGTTTTCCCACTAATACTTTTCTTACATATCAAAATCAACAGGGACATTGTTTACAATTGTTTTTATTGACGTAAAACCCCCAAAATATATAGTTGTTTTTTTTAAAAAAGAGAAAAAAAAATTCACAATTTAAAGATGTTTTTATCATCGACACCAACATAAAAAATATAAATTGAGCATCTTGGAGATGTCGTCATGTTACTTATATTACAAATGTAATTGTCAAAAAACGGCTCTAAATAATAACAATAATAATTTGCAAATAAAATAAATGTATCGTAAGTATGCAACTTTTAAAAAGAAAATAAAAAATAAAATTATTCGAGGGATTTTGTTCAGGAATTTGTCATTTTATTCTGCAATTTTCTAATGGTTTTATTGTTGTTTTGAGAGCAAACTAAAATGTATTTTTAGCAACTTTAATACCATGTTGGCCAGGTATTAATACACAAAAATAAAGTGTTTAATGTTGCTTAAAATTGTGAAAAATGAGTCAAAAACCCAACTAAAATCTTGCTTAAGAGATCAAATAAAATCATTGATTTCTTATTTGATAACCTTTCATACATGCATTGTTTCCATCTTTAATAAAACATGTAAATAAATAAAGATGGACGGGGGTCAGATGAGTGACGGGAGCAGATTCTTCCGACACTAACTTACCTGAAATTCTTCGTGTAATAAATGGTGGGAAAATAATCCATCACGGCCACGTCCACGAAGTGACGAGATTTGGAGATGATGGAGAGAATGGCGTCCAAGTCCAGAGTCCGAGTTTGCGGGCAGAAGGCGGGCGGGGAGGCCTTGAGGGGAGAAACAATATTTGTAAATAATAATAATAATAATGTAGATTCTCATCAGGTGGAAACACACTGAGACAAAGTATGAGTTTGTTTTAAAGTTTTAAGTAAAAAAATATTTAAGTAAATAAGTCTAGATCAGAAATAAATGGACAATCGAGACATCACTATTGAAATGCATTTAATTATTTAATATATATATATTTTTTTACTGTAAATATTGATTTTACTCATTGTATTTCTATGCATTTAATATTTGGATTACATATATTTTCCCTGCAGCGGTGAAGAGCCGCTCAAACTGCCAAAGAAAATTCTCTCACGGCTAGATAGACGTCGCTGGAGACGTTCCCGGTCTTGACCACCAGGGGGTGCTCCAGGTTGAAGTCCGTGTCGTACTCCGGGGGCCAAGGTCGCGGCAGCGAACTGTTGTCCACACCCAGAGTCCAGTAGGACTCGAAGATCTTCTGCAGGTCTTTGGCCAGACTTGAGCAGTTGTGAATGACGACGCCCACTTCTTTCACCTGGAAACCAACCATTACATTATGACCCCCTGTTTTTTTTAAATTCATTTTTCATATAGAAATCGTAAATATGACCAAAAGTCGATAATTGTTGAAAATATGAGCAAATATTTTTGGATATTCTGAACTTTCTATCTTAATTCTACCTGATTTTTTTAATAAAATAAAAGGTGATGTTTAAACTATCCTGGATTTGTCCAAAGACCATTTTTTTTGAGGCAGTCTGATCGGCAGTGGTCAGTACCGGTCACTTGGGGGCCACATTATATAATTTGAGTGTCTTGAGGGGCCGTCAAACCGAGTACACATTAAATCATACAATAGAAATCTTACTATTATCTTAAGACGTTATTTTTGTTCAGGCTTTTCCTTGATTTTCTGGAACTCCTGTTGTGTTATCAGTTTAATCTTGATCTTTAAAGTATATACTTTATTGAATATTGTTTTGATTGTTTAAGCGCTTTGTGACCCTGGTCTGGAAAAGCGCTATATAAATAAAAATTACTTACTTACTTACTTACTATGCCTAATATACACTTCAATTATTTTGAGAGACAAAGAAAAAGGGAAAAAGTCCTAATAAAACAACTTAAAGAAGTTACATTTAAAGTTAATTCTAAATTAAATACAAAATAAAATGGTTCTCCATCAGTGCCAGAAACATTTCTCCACGGATCAGTTCTACTCTGACAACTTGAGGGCCACATATATGCATCCCAGGGACCAAAGGTGGTCATAATGTAAAGGCCCGGGGTCACCTGCCTGCGTCAGAGCCCGCCAGTCCATGTTGGCGCTGCCGATCCACACGTGTTTCCGGTCCACGATCCAGAACTTGCTGTGAAGAACTCCTCCGGTCAGACGGCCCAGATCCACGCTCCGGACTCGAGCTCCTGACGTGAAGGACGGCGTCAACACCTCACACCTCGAGGAACCGACTCACCCGAGATATGAACCTTTCTTCTGCAACACGTCCAGGTCCGTGGTGTTGGTCCTGATGTTGGGGACGCTGGTCAGCAGTCGGACCGACACGTTCCTGGACGGAAGTCCCCCCAGCAGCTCCAGGACCTCCAGCCCCTGTCACACCAGACGACCGGTTCGACCTCGACTCTGACGCTCTTCAGTCGCACACTTACAGGTTCTCCTGAGGACGAGTTGAGGTTGATGTCTTCCGGCACCAAAGTCCAGTAGAAGGACACGATCTCCACCTCCTCCGTCGCCACGGCGATGAGATCTTTCCAGGCTCTTTCCAGCGGGATCCCCAACGAGACGTTGGCCTTGTACCGCATCCCTCGAGGGAGGCTCTCCACCAGGAACATGCTGAGGAACAAGAACACGTGAGCTTCACAACATAAGAGTCCCTGATCCTCATCACCTGCACTCCTCCTCCGAGAAGTTCCCCCTGTCCAGGTCCTGGTCGAAGGCGGCGCTCCTGGGCTCGGGCGGTCTCTTCAGCACCGCGATGGCCAGCAGGATCCCGAGGATGGTCAGAGAGACCGAGGCGGCGACGAGACTCCAGCAGCTGCCGGAGGACTGACCACAGAACCTCAGTCACATCATCAAAAACTCACTCCAGGTCTCACCTTCCCGTCCTGAAGTCTTATGTACGGAGTCTTCATGGCTCGATGTCTCGGAGGTGAATCCAGAAGTGATGTTCAGCACGAGTTCGGTGGCGGTGAAGTCCTCCATCACACTTCCTGATATCAACTCTCACTTCTGTTTTCTGACTAAACAAGGTTGATGTTTAAGAGGAAGTTAAAAAGTCGTCAAAACATAACGAAATAAATAAATAAGATCATCCAGATTATTTACTTTTATGACTTGAGCTATGTTTAACTGTTTAAATTATTATGTAATATTTCTATTTATAACATAGTAGCACTATTTTTAACTTTATACTTTTATATAAATTAATTATTATATGCAATATTTAAAACGTTATTTATTTATTCTGTTATACTATATTGCACTATTTAAACTTAATATTTATACTTTTTTATATATACATCTCTCTGCTGTGTTTAACGGTTGCCAAGCAACGAAATTTCGTTGCCAGTTTCACTGCTGTGTTTTCTGTGCAATGACAATAAAAGAAAGTCTAAAGTTTTTGTTTAACTTAATTTAATAAGTGAAACCGTTTTAAACCTAAACATCAGTTTAATTAATAAAATAAATCAGTATAATTAACAATATAATTAATATATCAATTTTATAATTCACTAAACACAGTTTTAAAGTGTTGGAAAGTAAAGTGAAATACATTAAAATTAAATAATTAACTACAGTATTGAACTTTCTTCTAAATATATAAACTGATAATAGATACACACATTAAAGTTGCTTTATTTTTCCATTAAAATAACATTTATTTAAGATTAAATATTCAGTTTCTTGTAAATTATAGTGTTTAATTAATAATTTGGTTGATATAGTAAATTATTTCACTTTTTGTTTGCGGCATTATTTTACTAATATTGCAAAATTTAAAATTAAACTTTTAGTGCTTTTGTGTTTAGATGTTTATATTTAAAAAGGGAAATGAAAAAAGGTTTTGTTTGGAAGTGAAAGTTACGCATCTGGATGAGAAAAAAAAAACTTTGTATATTTTAATAAAAAACCTAAAGCTTAAATAAAGTTAAAATATAGTAGAATAAAAGTTACACTTTATACTAAAGATAAGATAAAAAAAAATAGTGATTTATTATCTTGAAAAGTATTAAAAACACTCGAGACATTTCAAGAACTAAAGCCTTAAATCTAAAAAAAGACCACAAATGAATTCCCCTCTGACTCGACTCACATGATCAACGACACCAAACAGATTTAAGCGTTTAATTTATTCCATATTTAACACAATCATGAACACAAATAAAACGCACTCGGACAAACATTCATCTCCGTGGCACTTGAGAGAACAAACTTTCAGTCGCGATACAAGACGGAATCATTCGTTTAGTGCAAAAGACTGAGAGGTATTTCACAGGTATTTACACAAAAACCTTGCTTCTCCCAAAAGTGTGCGACCATTATTTGGGTCAGTAGCAAAAACACAATCGGGTCGATCCGGACAAGAACCCGCCCCGAGAAAAAACACAGCGACAGCCCTATCTGGAAAAATAAGTTCAGCTACAACCGACGGACAGGAAGTTCCACGTTTAATCTCAAAAGTCTGGCACCGTGAGTCTGCGTGAGATCCAAGAACATTCAGCGCTCGAGTGGGAGAACATCATGTAAACAACTGAAACTTTTGGAAGTTTCTAGAATTCATTAAAGTAAAACAAAGAGAAGGTCATCACAAATAATATTATGGTTCTTAACCTGTTTAGTTAAGTTGGAGCTTTTTGTTTTGTTTTAGCAAATAAAACTTTAGATAATTTCAATAATATCTCTGGAATAATTTGATTTAATTTCTGGTGAAAGTTAAAAAAGTTCAAGAATTTTCATCTCAGGACCTTAACTTGAAAGTTTCTCGACGACTCCTCGTCATCGTCGCCTGTTTTTCCACGACTCAGCAGACGAACCCGAGTTTTCCTCTCAGTCTGGATTTGTGCTCTTGTCACTCTTGTGCTTCGGCGACCGCGGTCCGGTTCCGTCAAACCAGATATCCCGGCCTGACGTCGTCCGGCGTGGCGGCGGCGGTTCTGCGGACGGCGTCCCCGGGCCTTGGACCGCCAGCGCCGCCTCGCCTGGCCTGAACCGCCCTCCAGTCTCTGGACGACCCGGTTCTCGAGAGTCGAGTCGTGGTCGTCGCCCTCCTGGGTTCCGGCTGACGACAAGGCTCCACCACCGTGTTGATGACTACGATAAAAAACGTATTAGAAGTGATCTGTCGCTGATCGAAGAGAGGTTGACGCGTGACTCACCTTCTAGTTGTCTCTGGACCCTCCCCAGCTCCTTCAGAATGAGCGAGATCTCCTTCAAAGGAAAAGAATCATCATCAATCTGCCTCTAGGATCATGAGACATTCCCAGACTCGGAGTGAAGCTTGGAAGGTTAACGCTCTTCTTCAGCCACTAACCTACTAACTAATCCTATTCTTAACTACCTTGTTGGAGGAGTCGATGACGGGGACGCTGCTCTCCGAGTTGACTTTGGCTTCGATCTCCTCCCAGACGTCCAGCCGGTCCTGGAACATCACCCTGAAGATAGAGGGCGCCGGTGAGTGACGGCGACTCTCGAGAGATGAGCTTTTTTTTTAAAAAGTGCCGCTTACTTGATCTTGTCGGCCAGTTGCTCCGTGTTCTGCTTGATGGCCACGATGACCTGAGACACCGGATCCAACATCCTGTCGTCCACCTGAGAGAGAAGATAATGCTGTTGAATATATTGCAAGATGTTTCTCCAGGATCACAGCTGGTGAATTCCACATCCCTGCAGCTAGTTAGCACGAGCTACGCTAGCAAGTCAAGCCGTTTAAATTGATAAAATGACAGTTAAAAAAAAAAAAAATCTATATTTTTTAAGGTGATAAACTTAAGCTAAACGGCCCTAAATAACTAAAAAGTAAAAATAAACCTGCCAGCTTGAGACCTTGGCTCCTACACAAGTTTAAGTGACGTCAATAAATCACTAAAAGAAATAACTTCTTTGAAAAAGTCAGAACATAAGTGTAAAACTGCAGAAGGGGCTCAAAACATTTCTTTAAATAAGAAATTTGATATTTTATTTTTCTCTCTTAAATCAACAGCAATACTTTTAATAATGAAATTAATCAAATTTAGTTTACAGAAGATTCTATATTGGACTATACATGCATATTTTTACACTTTCTTCTATGAACGAATAAAAGTTTGACAGATTCAATGACATTTTTTTGTATTTCAATTAAGTCATTTTATATATTTCGTTTCATTTTATTTGTATTCATTATTTTTATATTATGTATGTATATTATGTTGCCACCACAACAAAATTCCAGCGTCGTGTGCAACAAAAACAGTTTTATGTTTCTGTTAAACAAAAAGAAAGTTTAGTTTTTTTTAAAATTTACAATTAAGATGCAAATATTCACAGCATTTATTACTTTTTGGGTGTTGCATTTGAATTTCTGGCCACTAGATGGAAGCAGTATCATTTCCTCTGCAGCTAAAGGAACAAATTAGTACCCGTGATTACTGAGGACAAGAGGATACAGTCGACTTCAGAAGCTCTTAAAGCGGTTGTTTGGACATATTTTGGTTTCAAAACCAATGAAAGCAGTTACGACTTCGTCAGGAGTCATGTGGTCTGTAAATTCTGCAACACCAGAGTCAAGTACTCAACAATACTACGAATATAAACTTGTTACTACAGTATCGCGCCTGTATCAGGATAGGTATCGTCAGATTCTTGCTAATACACACATGTAACCGACATCATGAGCAGAGAAGAAGCTCAGAGAAGGATCTGGACTCACTGGGCTCTGCTGCTTGGAGCTACTTCCACTGGACTCCACGGGCGGCGAAGAACGCGGCGAGACTCTCTGGTTCTTGGACTCCAAAGGACTGTGACTCGACTGCGACAGAGTTTGCTGTGCTTGAGAAGTGACCGTCGATGTGGAAGTGTTGCTCTCCTCCAGGACCGTCTCCTGGTCTCCTTCGCCCGCCACGTCGTGGATCTCTCTGGCCAGGATGGCGAGATCTTTGGCCAAGTCTTTGCTCAACCTGCGAGTCGGGTCCCATCAGAACCAGCGAAAATATTCATTTTATTCTTCTTGCGTCTCACCGTGCGATCTCAGCGCTGTGTGACGACCAGTTGTTGACGCCGCCTCCCTCGCGGCTCTCGTCCCCGGACTCCCGGCCTCGAGGTCTCACCTGCCCCGGCTGAGTCCTGCGAGGGCTGTGGGAAGCTGAGGAAGTTTGGGAGCGTTTGGGTTTAGGGGTGCTCTGGTTAGAGTCGTACTCCTCGTCTGAGGTAGAAGTATAGTCGGAGCCCTTCTGGTGCCGCCGGGAGCCTTCGGTGGTTAGTTGGAGAGCAGAGGGGGGGGGGGGGGGGGGTGGAGGACCAGAGAGACACCATGATAGAAGACCAACCCCAGATAAAACACCACAGCGATGCTCAGTTCAGAATCATCAACTTGACTTCAGAAGTGAGCATGAAGTGTCAACCGAGTCAAAACTGCTGCTTTTTTCTCTCCTGTTAAAATTGAAGTTTAAAGTTGTACTTGAAAACTGCAAGTTAAAGTAAATGATCATCTATGAAAACATATTATTAACTTCCACAACAATCATCCTTTGGAAAGCCCAACATATCATTTATTTTAACCACATTTTGATCAAATTAATTCATATAATAATGCTGCTGATATTTATTTATATAATATAATATACAATATTAATAATATTGTTTTTCTTTTTTGGATTTAAGCAATTTAAGATTTGAGCAGGTAGGTTCTTTTTATTCATTTGGTGTTTTTGGTAGTTAAACATTTTTTTGTTAAGTTTAACTTCACCAGCCCGTAACAAATATTTTACAATAAAGATCTTTACTCTTCTCCACTTTCAACTATAGCTTTAGCAATTAGAACTTAATGCTATACCTGCTAGCATAGCTAATCGCTAACAGTGCTAAGATCAGTGATGGGGAGTTTACCGTCCCTTAAACACTGTATCTTTGTTTATTATAAATACACTCTACAATTAAATAACAGATGTGTTACTTCTAATGTCAAATTGAGAATATTTTGAATGACAGGAAAACGTTTGCCTCAAACAAAGCACATCTTGTTGGTTGTTATGTCACAGAAACGATTAAATGCTCAAGGATTTATGTTGAGAAGGTTTTGGATTATGATTTGGTGAAAAAGGCAGCAGTTTTGTACGACCCAGCAACCATCAAAACCAGGTCATTAAACGCACCATTACTTAAATAAAACATACTTGCTGTGCTGCCGCTGTATTTGGCACTGCTGGACCTTATCCGGGTGATGGGGGTCTTGTTGAGCGCCGCCTTCTGCGGCCTCTCTGCTGGCTTGGGTCCAGGTGTCGAGGACCTTCTGGTGGAGTTATAGCCCAACTCGGTGCTGCGGTTGGAGAATCCGGAATTCCTCCCCACCGAGTGCTCGCTGTCGCTCGGAGCGTTTATCGAACTGGTCCGTTTACGAGGCATCGCCAGCATGTCCCATTTGGACAGTTTTTTGGCTTCAGCCGGCGGCTGCTTGGCGGTGGTGTTCTCCTGGGACAACCTATCAGTCTCGGTTCCCTCGTTGTCAGACGCCTCACCCAGACGAGCCCGTCTAAGCATTGATGCACGCGTCGGCCTGGGTGCGCACAAGCTGCCGGCCCGATTCAGAACCTGCGAGATTCTGTTGCCCTTCCCGTCCTCCTTCTGGAGAGGGACGGTGTACTTCTTTCTCGTCTGGTAGCCGTTCGACTCCTGGTCCGAGTGGGGTACGCTGGCACTTTGAGGGTCGTCGCTGAAGTCCGCCGAGCCACATTTGCCGGTACTTCGCTTGAGTCCAACCGCTCTCCTGACGGAGTCTGCCCTGGAGCCCGGCTGAGCGCTGCGCTTCTGGTACATGCGCTCCGAAGTAGAGGACTGGTAGTTGGAGTCCTGGCTGGCGATGCTCGCCGAAGACCTTTCTCTCCGCAGGCCGCTGATCACAGGCTTTCTGGTCAGGGTGGGCTTGGTCTTGCTACTCTGGTGGCTGAGCGAACTGGAGGTATCGATGTCGGACTCGCCTGAGGGAGAGTCCATCACGGGGGACGGAGCGGTCGCCAATGGTTCCGTCTTGAGCTTCGCCTCCAGGGCAGCGAGAGCGTTCTCCGTCTCCCTGAGGTAAGTGTGGGTGTCCTGATTCGGAGACGTGGAGATGTTGGGAAGGGCAGCGTTGCTGGGTTGGTCTTTGGTGAAGCTCCTCTGTCTGACCAAGGTAGCAGCAGGAACCTCATCGGTCTCCGTGTCCTGACTCAGAACCGGAGCAGACGCACTTCCCGCCATTTTCCCGAACTCTGGGGTTCTTTTTGGTTTGGTCAGAGTGCTTGAGGAGAACATTTTGGTGGCATGTTTTCGTGCTGGCTGCGGGCTGACTGGTTTTAAGGAGTTAGTACTGGTTTGATTCTGGTCCTCTGACCCGATGTAGAACGACATGGCCTTCGCTTGGTCCTCCTGTGTCTTCGGTTTGTCCGGCGACCGCTTCCTCCCCTGATCTATGACGGAACCGTCGTCGGACTTGCTGGCATCGCTCAGACTGTCCGGATCCAGGTCGTCGTAGACCGACAGTCGACTGACGCTGTCCTGGCTCCTGACGGTGTCGGAGTTGTTTTCCTCGACGTCGAATGTTGAATGTGGGTCATAATGGACATGGATCATGGGAGCCGGGCGGTCCTTCTTCTCTGCTGGAGAGTCACCAGCCTTCAAACCTTCCGAGGTGACGCCGTCCTGATTCTTGCCGGGTGTGGACTTGTAAGAGCCTGTAGCAAAAATAAAGACCACCCGATCACATTTTGAAGGCACAGAGACAGCCCATACCTCTGCCAAGGGAACCGTCCGTTGTGTTTCAAGATGTGAAATGAACTCCTAGGCAGAGGTACGCACTGCAATAACGCTTTCGTTGTCTCACACGTCTACTTGCTTACCAGATCGATCCATCTGCAAGGTGCCGTCGAAACCACTCGTTAAACGTCCAGAGTCCGAGTAGCTGTCCGCCAAGCTGGCCCAGCACGACCTCCACTTCGGAGCTTCACTGGACGGAACCTAGAAGAGACAACGCAAGTCCAGTCACTCGTAAAATAGTTACAATACGTCGATAAAATAAGGAGTTTGTGAGTATCCCAGTTGTGTTATGAAAGTGCTGCCACAAGTTTCTAATGATCTCTTTGGAAAACACAAGTTCCGGTCAGTGAAAAACACCAGGGAGGGGAAGAGAACGCAGAATAACCCCGAGTTGAGATGTAAGTAATAAAGCTAAGAAGGTTTTGGACTAGAGGTGTTAGAACTAAGGCTGCATGATATCTTACATTTGTTTTCCAATCGTCACAATGTATCGATCCGTTAGGCAAAATATCTCAAAAACAGATTTCAGTCAATTTAAATAATGACAATCGAGAAACAAAGTCCAATGCCTTTCCCATCTGGATCCACAACACTTTTGAAGGATTCAAAGTGAATGGTACCTGCCGGTTAATTGAGCTCAATATCATCTATACTAAAAATAACAATTTAATAATTTACTATGTAGATTTAACACAGGTGTCAAACTGGTCCAGACAAGGGCCGAGACGGTGCAGGTTTTGGATCCAACCAGTCAAGAACATACGGTTGAACCAATCAGGCAACTGAAGACAGTAATCAATTAATTGTCAGTCAGGTGTTGCTTGTTTAAGCCGACACCTGATTCGTTAACTCATGTGTGCTTGACTGGTTGGAACAAAAACCTGCACCGTCTTCGCCCTTTTCTGGACCAGTTTGACACCCTTAATGTAGAACAATAATATTCTAAAAACATTGGTGATGCCTTTAATTACTGGAATTTTTTTTTTTAAACAAAAACTTTTTAAAAGCTGTTCAACCAACATAATTGTTTTAATGTCAAGGTGACCTACGGCTCACCAGGTAACCATTAATGATTCTCCCAATGACCTCTAGAGCGAACACGTTCTGCGGTGCATGATTCCAGATATTTTGCAGCCTTAGTATTTATATTTCAGATCATTCATCGACAGACTCGGACAAGACTCTTCACCTGTTCCGGGCTTCCCTCCCTACTCTCACCCTCACTGCTTGGATCTATAACTGGTCTAACTACAGCGACTGTTGCATCAACCTGGTCGCTCCCCTCTGGAGCCTCAAGACCAAACACCTGTCAGGAACACATGTAGATCAATGTAGGGGTTATAGGGGAGAATGGGGGGGGAGACGTTTGTTACTACACGAACCTGATCGATATTTCCCCGAGCGTCCTCCAGTTCTTTATCTCGGACGTCTGCGTCGATGGTGTAGGTTCCTGCGTCGCTCAGGCTGTCCTCCTCTTCACGCCGAGCCGGGGGGCTCTTCACCTCTGGGGTCTGGGCGGCGGCGGCGGCAGGCATGATGGGGGGCTTCAGGGGAACGGGTCTGTGAATGGGAGAGGAGGTCTGGGGCTCGTACGGGGAATTCGACGAAGGCGTGCCGGAGGACCTTAGACTGTTGGTCTGGGGACTGGGGGAGCTCTTGTCGCTGCTGGTGGAGGACGAGTGACTCGTCTGTTTGAGCAACTCGGCGGAAAATTCCTGTGCAAGTTTGGACTTCCTGCCGACGCTGGCGAAAGGTTTCGCGGCAGCGGACGGAGAGCTCATCCTGACCTCGGATTTCTCCCTCCGCAGGGAACCGTTTCTCTTGAAAGCAGGTGACGACGGGCTTTTCAGAGGAACCGTGTAGCGCTGGGCCGGGGGAGAAGCAGCGATCATCTGGACGGAGCCGAGCGTCTCCCCGGCGAGGCTCTTCGTGGACTTCTCCAGGTTCTTCTGGATGCTGGAGGTCTCCAGTGAGGTAGTGAAGGACCGAGAACGCAGTTTCTGGAGGCTATCGTCGTAGATTTCGACAGGAAAGTTCGGATCAGAGTGGTCCAGATTGCCCTCGGCCTCTTTGGAGGTCAAACGTTGAGGGGGCGAGGATCTCAGTGGATCCGACGCGAGTAGATCCTTCACGACGACGGGATATTTAGGATCATCACAATCATCACGATCTCGGGACTCATCGGCCTGGAACAAGTTTTCCGACTGCGACCTCCTCCTCACCATGCTAGCGTTGCTCTGGACCAGCCAGTCCACCACCTTGCTCTCCGCTGACACCACCTCCGTGGGCGCCGAGGCCGTTTCCCTTCGCTGCTGGCGCAAGGAGAATTTGGTGACGTGGTCTTTTATCTTCATCTTCCCCGGGGAGCACTCGTCAAATTCGATGGTGAAGGACGCGTGGCTCTGCACCACCGAGTTCTTGGAGGAGGCCCGGGAGGACTCGGGAGGGTCCGGTGTGTCCTTGGTCGGGACCTCATGGAGCTGGGACTCCGGTTTCTTGAGAGGACGCTGGTGCAGCTCTTTGGTCGGGATCTCAAAGTAGCTGGGCTCACGGCGGTACGAGAAGATGGACTTGGCTTGATTGTCCGAAAGAGAACCTGTGATCTCGTATCTGGAAACATCTTTACCGATACCTGTGTGGAGGGTTGAAAATATCTTGGTTAACATTAAACTGATTATAAGGCGAAGTCACTATAAATTCAGAAAAGTGATTTGAATAATACTAGAAATTACCTAAATTGATTGATTTTTTAAAAATGTTCCCCCTCTAGTGTTGAATATTGTAACTGCAACAAAGTCCTTTTGTACATTTTTTTACAAAATGCAATAAAGGCTTTTATGTGACTCTCGTTTTGCTTTAAAGCCGCAATATGCAAGACTAAACATATTGTTTCTGGCTCCCCCCAGTGTCGGAATAGCATAACTGCATGTTGTGGCTCCTGAGTTGTGCAGTTGCAACATACAGCATCTCACATTGTTAGTGTGATAAAGACTCTTGATGGGTAGTTTCCTGACCTGTTCATACTTTAACATCAACAATACCAACTCAAAACTCTTTTTAAGGGTTAGAGTGATTTCCTAAAGATGCTGATGAGCATTTCTCACAGTCCGTAAACTTGCAAGTGAGAGAAAAACATCTGCTGGAATACAAAAACAATTCAGCCTGATAGTTTTTTGGGTGCCAGTTGGATCCAGCCAAACAATCTCTTTAGCAGCTCAGAGTCCAGTGGAGGGTATCGGAGCAGAATAATCTGATACCAGCGACAACATGGGGTAAAAATTCCAGGCTGCCTTCCCCCTTCCAGGAGCTTAGTAGGTCATAATCCATCACGAGGCAGCCAGACACTGCCCAGCACCCTGGCGAGGTTTTGTGATCTGGCGGCGCGAGCACAACTGGCAGCCAGAGCTGCGCCTTTGGGCTCAACACCAGATATCAATCGGTGACCCGGAAGGGACACTAGGAGGCAAAGGACGACTACGAATCACGATCTAATAAATCAGCTTCACACGTATTTTCAAGGATGAAAACACCAGCAAATGTATGGAATCAGCTGGTGGTCGTTACAAATAAAAATCTACAACCTTGCGTCTCTCGCTCCGGGGACTTCACCGATCGACTTGGACTCCGGTTGGTCTGGTTTTCGTCATCCCCCCACCAGGAGGGCTGGCCGTACAGAGGAGATGGTTTGGAAATCGGGGAATCTGTGACAGCTGAGAGACAAACACATGCCACGTCACACAAATGATATTAAAAAGTTTAGTTGACATACTGCGACACGAGTGGTTTCCCAAATTACATATTTGTTTGTCATCTTGTATTTTTCTACATTCCTAAACCGTGATGGGATTTACCCTCAAAAAATTATAATCCATCACTTAAATTTGGGGTCAAATCTAATCCTTATCTCAAAATAGTACTTGTTTATAATACATTTAAAATAGAAATTTAAAATAAAGGAAAATGTAATAAGTCAAATAATTATCGTCATTTTTTTTCTATATACACACATACATATATATATATATATATATATATGGTTAACAAAAACAACTATTGAATCTAATAATAAGCCAAATAAATCATTGAGTGTGGAAGGAAGAACATTGTTGGGAGGGAATTAGTGTATAAAAGTCAGTACGATTATAATTCATTGGAGTAAAAATAAATTAAATCCAAGAATTGAAGAAAAATACACATTTTATGGGTTTATTTTTAGAATAAAATAAAGTAAAAAATAAGATAATTAAAAGTAAATAGTAAAAATAGGTTTATGTTCTTCTTAACAGAGGCAATTACAAATAAACTAATGCTAAAAAAAACGTTTTAGAAACTTAAAAAATATAATAATTATTTAAATATAAATGTCTAAATAAATTATTAAATTATTATTATTATTAAAAAGGATTATTTAAAAAAAACATTCTAAAAATAAATAATGATCGTCAATTAAACAAAATAAAAATAAATACTACATTATTCATGTAAAACATTTGCAAAAAAGTGTGACATTAAAAACACCAGTGAGTCTATAACAAATGCTTCTGCCGGACTCGTCCGTCATCATCCTCGTAATTACTGCGGGTCAACTTCTAATCAAAGGTCAAAGAAAATAACCCTATTTTTAGAGCGAGGAGTGGAAGCGTTTTCATGACGCTGTCCCTTTAAGAGTCTGTGTAATCAATCCAGGTTCCGTCAGAGCAAGGCACGCAAGTCTGATTCACAGGCGCTACGAAAATAAAGTGCCCTGCCCTGCAGACAGCTGGATCCCCGGGACACCATCCACATCCTGCTCGGCTCAGAGACACAAGCGTCACCAGACAAGTTTCTGGTACGCAGCATTTTATGAACTAAATTGAAGGGCACTTATGGTTGAACGCATGACAGTTTATGACGCATATTTTAATAATGTTTCCTGAACAAAACGCACTTCTGGAAGCAACTTTCTTCGAGTCAAACTGAACAAATAAGCTGGTGCTCCACTGACCCGTCGATGCACTTGACGGTGTGTAGTCACAAGTTTAGCCTGGAGGGCGGCGGCGACTCTCACACACGGCGCAGGAAGTTCAAGCTACAACACCAGGTTTTTCCGAGGCACGTGGGAGACGTTTTCGGGCGAGTGGAAGACGACGCATCAATGGACTTGGTTCACTCCAAGAGATGTGTTTCTAACAATTTCCACTCCACGTTACACATGAGTCCAGATTAGACACTGTGGTGCAACCGCCCTCGCTGACCACGACGCCCGGCGTCAGCAGACGAGGATGTGCTGCAGAGATAAGACGCCGTTTCTTTCCTCTACAGTCTACAGTCAAGGTCTCGCACTTCAATCTCACGAAGAGAGATTCAAAACAACGTTAAAGAAAGAAGGAAACTCATATATTTCCCACTGAGACCTTGACTTCGGGATTGTAAAGGTTTTAGGTGAGGAGATATTTCCTTTCAGAATTAAAGAAACTCCCTAAATGGGGGAAGTTTGTCAGAAGTCGAAGTATAAAAAGACCAGAAGCTTCAATAGGCAACAGATGTATCAAAACATGGATGTTACTTGTACATTACAACTGATATGAGAAGCCTTCAAGTCAAAAGAAAGAAAAAAAAAACAAAAAAAAAACAATATTTTGATGGAATATATATAAAAAAAACAAGATTAAATGCTGTTAATATAGATCACAGTTCAAGTATGCCATAGCATTATAAAAATGAAGCAAATCCTATTTTTTTTTAAATATTTCTTATTCTTTAGTACATTTCCTATCATTTAGAATAATTGTATGATTAGAATTTTCATAATTCTTTTTCATTTTTAGGCTACAAGAAAACAAAAAAAGGAAAAATTACTTTTTGTTTTTATAGAAATTAAACTAGTAACGAATAACTTGTTTTAATTTAATTTTTATATTTGAAAACTTTTTTTTCCCCGGAAGATTAAATCTCGTTTACCATAGCGACGCCCACTCTGTTGCGACTGGTGAAACATTAAGGTTCGTCACCGCGCATCATCAATCCAGGAAGTCTCCAAAGGGACTCGTTGTATAAACAAAGCCGGCTGTGATTACAGCTGGCTGGAGGAGGAGTGAAGCCATTATTACTGCATAATGAGTTTCGCTCTTGTAACCTCTCGTTCGCTGTGATTTCCGTCGGGGGAGAACTTTATAAAGTGATAGCTTAAAAACATGGTCATGATGAGAAAGTTACTACATCTTGGAGAGGAAGTTTTCAACATTTGAAACATGAGAGTAAAAAAAAAAAAAGAACCATGTTGCTGCTGATAAACCTCGGGTTCCTGTTGATTCCGCGTTACGTCGAGATGTATTTTCTATGCACAAGTCGTGATTTTCTGGTCATGATTTCATCCGTTTTAATCTGAAAGGTCCATGAAACTAAAGCCAACATTAAACTAATCTGTGGTGTCTTCGTAGGTGATTAGACGTGAGCTTTAGTCTTGATCTTTTTAAAGCCGTTGATGAAAGATGGACCGAAGCCACAGGGGAGATTTCAGAGCGTCCGCCCTGTTACTTCTGAGCAGGAAGTGTCCAGGAAACCTTTGTTGGATGTTGCTAATAACAACAACAACATGACGGTTCCTGACTTCATAGTTTTCAAGTAGAGACTCGTCTCCATGTGTTACCTGTGAGGGACTGAGCTTTCCTCTCCACCCTCTCCTGCAGTTTGACGCCGCCGAGAGAGTCTTTGCTCTTGTCCGACTTCTGCAGCTTCTGCTTCTCTCGAGCCTCCAGAGCTTTGATGCTGAGCTGCAACTGGCTGGTGTATTTCTCATGCTGCACACATGAGGGGAAACAGGATGTGAGAGGTTTGCCAGCGACGACAACAGACTCAAATATCATCCGGAGAAGCGAAGGAATCGACTTTATATTTACATGCGAAATAAACTTACTTTGAGCGCCTCCTCCGGGACCTTGTGTTGACTTTTCTCCAGGATATAAACGTGTGAATGTGCAGAAGTTGTTAAGGATCGACAACACAACTTTGTTTTTTTCATGTACACAAAACTGTGGTTGTTGTATTGATGCGATAGTATACACTGAACATGTCATACTTGACACGTGGATGAATATTTGACAACATTAGAACTAAAATAGTTTATAAACTAAAATTAAAATTTAATAAACAACAATAATATAAATCATTAGGAATAAATGTGCTTTTAAAAATGTTGTGGAAAAATAAAGTTTTACTTGAAGCCAAAATAAGTTACAAAATCGCATTATTTTTTTAAAAATGTTTTATGTTAGATATTTTTCAAGCAATCATGACTCTTTCCATAAGACTGAGGGAAAAGCGAAATTTTATTCCCCATTACAATATTCCGACACTAGAGGGTACTATAAACACCATTTTAAATTAGACAGATTTGGCCTTTAATATTTATTTTAACTGCATTTGTTATGTTTGCAAGACAGTAGACACTTTAAGAGAGTTTATTTTATTACTGCGTTAATTTTGCATTAACTATTAAAATATACTACCAATATAATATTTAAATATTACACTATAATTTATTTAAATTTTAATTTATTACTATCAGGTTATGGTTTTATAATTGTATATCTATACATTTTTTAATCTAATATGATCAAATTTTCAAATCGTTCAAATTTCCTTTTGTCAATTATCATAAATTTTATTAAACATGTCAAGTTGATTTTTCATCCGCTTTTAAAATATCCCATGTATTCTAGTAATTGTTGTTTTTTATAAACCATTTTATTATGAAGTATTATTATAATTTTAATTTTTAATCTGTCAGATTACGATTCAATCATGTTTGTAAACATAGTTCAGTAGGTTTTTATATTATAAATAGTTAAAAGTTACTGTTTCTGAGTTTATCACTAACTATTTACAGTCTTCCTTTTGTTTTCACGGTGATTCAATCGCTTTAAACAAGTGATTTAATTCCCTTTTTTAAGTTGCAAGATGTTTACTCTAAACCAACAAACAGTTGTCAAACCAGGTAAACAAACCTTCACTGGCCAAACACGTGATCTGAGGGACCTTTCATCATACCTGCTCTAGAGGTCAAAGGGTGCAATGAGAGATTTTTTTCAGCCGCTATAATCTCAAACCCCTGACCGGAGGATTAACATGCCGAGCGAGGCGACAAAAAAATAAAAAGAAAACACATGAATACTTGTGTTTATCTAGTAAGACTCAGAGGAGGGAAGGATATCGTAGCCGAAGCGGATGATGTCAGAGAGCTTGAGGGTGATGTACGTCTGGTCCGGGATCCTCAGGTCGTTGACGAACGTCTGTAAGACACCGACGGAAAGACTGACTCACGTGTGGAGTCCAGGTTCTCTGAGGTGATTTAACTGTTGGCCGTTCTCCCCTCATTAAATCCAGCAGCACATTGCAGAGATTAGGCCATTATGCAAGGAGGAAATCTCACCTTCAGCACAACGTTAGTCAATAGTCTCGTGTTATCGTCTCCACAAACCGAGCAGTTTCACCTCCACCTGGCTATCTGAGAACGACCTGAAGGATCATTCAATCTAGATTAGGGGGACAATAGTCGGACTTTCCGTCCACAGGCCTCTGGACTCTTCTGCTCTGATTGGTTTCTGCTCTGATCTCTATGGAACGATTAGGTTAGCGGCGCCGAGAGCAGGATCATTGTCACTGCTCCCTCGACCGGCAACTTCTGGCTCATGTATGATGTGCGCTCGGGTTTTTTTGGTTGATGTTTAAGATCTAAAAGGTAGTTTAAAGAATCCATATACGAACAGTAACCTAAGCTCAAATGGTTTTAGCAAACGGAATTGTCCAGCCTTGCATTGGTAAGGGGCCGCAGAACAAACTGGGATTATTGTAAGGGACCGTCAAGCAAAAACGAAAAAGTAAAATTAAAGAATATTGATCAATTATTTTATTCTGCATGACTTCTTTTTATATACATTTAATTTAAATGAAAACAGTTAAAAAATATATATATGGACTAAACATGTAAATATCTTTAATAAGCGGAATATATTTCAATTTTACATTTTGAGAGACAAGAAATACAACTTATTTTATAGTCATTTACAATGAAAGCAAACACACAAGGCTTTTAAAGTATGACGTTATGAAGGGCCACAAAATAAACATCCAAACGCCACATGCGGCCCATGCCCCGCACTTTTGTCTAGGGTCTTTCTGGAATTTAATTTAACAAGGATCGTTGAGGCTAAAAAACTGTTTTCTGCAGAACTATTGATCGTCTGCGAGTCTCAGTGAGTCTCACAAGTTGAACTTTGGGAGCCAAGAGAACAGAAAAGCTACTGGAAAATTTTAAAATTTTAAAATGACATCAAGATGATGACTTTATATCTATACCTCTATATATCATCGGTTCTTTCTTCACAAGTAAATTTACTGTATCGATAAATATTTTTGGCATTTTTACCCTTTATTTGTTCATTAATACACTTTCTTTACCGCTTAATCCCTTATTCTTATAGAAATGTAAAAAACAAACAATTAAACAACCTTTGCTTGTTGATTTTGTTTTGTTTATTAATGTTAAATAATTTTAAAACAAAACTAACTCCAGTCTGGTGATTGACCAACTGTGTGTTCGTCTCCAGGAACTGGATGAACCCGCCGTAATAATCTACTACAGGAAGAGTGTATTTAGAACTCTTACCTGTAGAAATAACTAAACACTTTTCTTGATCCAAGGATTCGTTTCTAATTCTTCTTAACTTAACCGTTAGATCAGGGGTGTCAACCTCAATCACACAAGGGGCCAGTTTAGGTTGCGGGGGCCAAACAACATGTACAATTACCAAACTGAAAAAAATACCAGTTTCTGAACAATACTTTTTTCAATATCATTATAAAAATAAAAAAAAATCTAACAAAAGTTAATCACTTTAAACATTGTACAAATCTTGAGTTCAATTTTTCAGCATCAAATGTTCCACTTCAAGCAGTTTATTTGAAGAGAAATAAACAATAATTTCCAGTGCAAAACTGTACTTGCAACAAAATGTTCCCTGCTTTTGTTGATTTTTTTTTAAATCAGAAAAATTCACACAGTATCAAGTGTTGATCCCTGGTGGGTTTCTAATCTTGGCCCCCGGATGACCAAGCATTTTGGCAGGTGCCGAAGTTCGATAAACAGCCACAATAAATCCTCATTATCCCAACATAGGTTTAACTCTTTTTGGTTTATATCTTTGAATTATCTTCACCAATAATCTCTTTTCTAAGATAAGGATGTCCTCTTAAACATGATCAACACGGAATAATAATGTACTTTGACCCGTGTCTTTGATTAAGTACTAAAGGATCCAGTAAATAGTTAAAAACCCATCACGATACCCACAGAAGGAAACTTTTCCAGACTCAAGCGAGGAGGACTGATCGTTTTTGCTCGACTCCAAACACATTCCTCAGCTTGATCGCAGGGAAAGTAACTCACTTTAAGTTCGGAGTAATCTCGAGCTAATCCAGTTCGGAGCGGTTAGTATAGAACTCACCCCGTTCAGACTCCCGAGGTCCTTCACCATGTGCTCGTCCGTGTTGGGCTCGTAGTTGATGACGGCGTGTTGCTTGTCGACGCTGCGCGACTGCAAAGACACGTCACACTTTCAGGCATCGACAGTAGATTTATATCAATAATTAATGATTTAGTTTAGATGGTGTTCTGGGTCATCATTGAACTCTGACCTCTCATAAGGTCAGAGGGTAATGATTGTACTTCAGTAAGAGAACATGTTAAAAATAAATTGATGGATACAGTTCTAATAAATATAGATATGGTATTTGGAAAAAATATTGTAAGTCTATTAATATTTTCAATTTACTTTGTTTTAAACTACAATATTTAAAGCCGCACTATGTAACATTTTTAAGTGTTTTTTTCCCCAAAATGTTTGTGTTATGATTGGTTTAATTTCAGAGAACAAACTATAGTATACACACAGAAAAGTACGCAGGTTGCCTCGAGCTAGAAGCGAACCTGCAATTCCTGCTAAACACTACAAGAAACAAATAGTTCATTCTTTGGTTGTTTATGTCAATTTCCTTCAAAAATAATGTGTTCTGTAGTAAAACAATCTTCATCAAAAGACTACAAAGAGTTTTGTTTTTTTCCAGCCGATAAGTCACTCGTGGCAACGAGATCATGGCGATATATTTGCTCTCCAGACGACTAAAGAAATCAAGAACACTCGTCTAAAACTACACTCTGAGGTCTCAGGACGTTTGTCAATATTGGATTAAACTTCATCATCTACCGACTCGTCTCTTGTAGAAAAGTCAAAGTCTCTCGGAGAGAAATAAAAAAACAACACTTAAGGGTTTTAACAGTAGTTTGAGGACGGAGTGCCAGAGAGAGAGAAGCCGTCCTCAGCGCTTAAGCTCAAGTCTGGATCCTTCAGAAGAGAAGTCGGGTTCTTGATCCCGGGATGACTAAATTTGGAGTCTCTGTGGTTGGAAGAGATTTCTTTTAGCGACGACACCGAACATAAACAACATTCTTTTTCCGCCACAGTGGAAAAATGTTGCCGGAAAAAAAAAAAAAGCAGCAGCGGTTCATTCATTTTAATAAGACTGAAAAAGGCTGAAAAGCTGGTGGACGTCCGAGGTTCTCCTGTGTTGCCGGGTCAGCGTGAACAAACGCACACATGTGACGGACGATGACAACTGTCACGCCTGGACGCACACGTTTGAAAACACAAACAAACCTGCAGCATCAGCTCGCAGTCGTCCCTGCCAACGAAGATCATCTCCCGTGGCAACCGGTGTCGCGTGCCGGAGCTGCTGACCAGGAACCATGACGTCACGCTCATTTTGTTGGGGCCCCGGGTCACGACCTTCTTAGCATCCTGTGGAGAAATAAAAATTTTAAATTAATATTTATCATTTTTTTGTGACTCAAGTAAAGTAGATTATAAGACATTTATTTCTGAGTGTTTGACAGGATTTAAACTAAAATAATAATTATTATGAATTATTGAGGAATGTTTCGGGGGACCTGTGCAGGTGAGCGCCGCTAGCTAACTTCCTGTCACCTTGGCTAACTGGTTACTCACACAAACCCACTTCTAAAACCGGTAGAAAACGCGTAAAAATGTGGCGAAAATCCTTGAGTCTCCCCTCGTTTAGGTGTCAAACGTGTCACTTGTTACATTTTACCCGTTTTTCGCGCTTCTGTGAAGCCTCCAGCTGGACAACAACAACAATGCTTTCACAATGAATTCCTACTAACATTGAACGTACCTTCAGAAGCTCCTCGGCTTTCCTGCCTAACGAAGCCAGGGTTCGATTCCGCGTTAGTGAGCAACGTTTTTTTTTTCTTGTCTTTTTTCGAGGGGAAATGAGCAGGTGATAGTGAACAGGTAGATTTGTTCACACCCTCTCTCTGCTCGGGGGAATGACACCCGCGGACGAAACTGTCCACCGCCTCTTCAGCGACACGATGACGTAGGCGAGCAGCAGCACCTACGAGAGAGGTCTCACTCTGGATTGGATTTCCCCGAAACAGTTAATTGTTTCAACGAAAAATTGAGATCATTTAAAATATAACTGAAAAGAAACCCCACCTAATATAATATAAAATGTAACTATTAAAAAATCAGAAATATATTTTATATTGTAATAAAAAATATGACAATATATAAAGATTAATTATTGTGCAGCAAAATGTGCGATTCAATAATATCTGCATAATGTGTGCATTAATTCATATTATATACATTTGATTTTAATAAAAACATTAAAAATAATAGACTAAACATCTAAATACTGTATCATAAATAAGATAAATATTTTTCAATTTTATAGTTCGATGGAAAATAAATATAACCACAAACTCATTTTCTATTAAATTACAATAACAATAATGTTGACATAGTGTGACGTCAGAACTACTGGAAGAGTTAAAACAAACATATATACATAAATAAAATAATTAAATACATTGTATAAACAAATCGTTTTTATCGTTTTATATAAATGTAAAAATAAATGACATTTCCGTTTTGTTTATCAACGCTGTCAATAAATATATATCTAAAACAAAATGTACTTTACAACAATTGTACTGTATAAAAATCTTAAATACATTTGATGGTAATACTAATACTTTTTTTTCAAGATTTTGTTTTACCCTTTTTCTCTAAATCCATAACATTTTATTTTATTTAATTTTACAAAACTTACGCTGATCATTAACAGAATGAATGTGTGGATATAGAAAAACACACTGATTCAAGTGGAAATATATATATATAAAGTAAAGTGGGTTTTAAAACGACGTGTCTTTCGTGTTTTTAATAAACGATCTATGTGATAGTGAGCGCCTGGTTGGACTTCGTTGATCCTGTTTTGCAGTTTTTGGACCGAGACGAAGGAAAAAATACACATTGAAGGAAAAAACAAGCAGAAAAAAGAAAAACTAACAAACAAAACCATTTCAAACATAGTATTGACTCATAGGCGTGAATTAATTCAATTAAATATGTACAACTTTGATTAGATTTAAAAAATATATATATTTAATCTTCCACTCAAATAAAAATCGTATTTATTTCTCAAAAAGTGAAAAATTAAATATTTTTAATGTCAATAAAATAGTGATAGATATTACATGTGAGGTGAAAAGGAATAAAACAGCCAGTTGTGATGTAATGCATCATAATGTCCAATAGATGGGGCTATTGATCAAACATTGTTCAAATAAAAAATGCATTTGATTCATAAAACAGTGTATTTACATCAAATAATGTTTTTTAATGTCTGTTTTTAATAATAAAGTTTATGTAACAATACACGTATAATGCAATATTATTTTCGTGTTATTATTCAATATATATTGCTATATTATTGAATGAAAAATATACTGTAATAACATTATTTGATAAGAATACATTTGTTCATTACTCAAAATGATAATGTTTTATATACTATATAATATCTATATTTTCTATATATGTCTATATAATGTCGATATTTTATTGATGTATCTATATAATATCTATACATCTATATAAAAAACTATATATTTTTCAAACATATACTTGACACTTTGCATCTTTAGTGGAGTTTTAAAAAAAACCTGGAGCTGGAGGGGCTTCATGAACCTGCTGGACCAGTTTTTGAGCAACATTCTCCTCAGTTCCTGCGTAAACGTCAACATCCACTTCATCTCTATTTGCATTTAGGATTAGTTTTCAGGACATTGTTGAGCGCCTGCTGCTGCTTCTGCTGCTGCTGCTGCTGCTGCTGCTGCTGCTGCTGCTGCTGCTGCTGCTGCAGGTGAGCGATGGTTGTCAGGGACACAGAGGGAAAGAAAGAAAAAAAGCTTCTCGAATGACAGAATTGTGCACCAGCTGTCAACATCTGCTCCAGAGACAGCACCATCTGGCTCATGTCCCGAGGGGAGACCTCTGCCAGCCTCCCAGCAGCTGCAGTGACGGGGACATGAACCCCTTATTGTCAGCCTGCAAGAAGCTATTGTTTGTTAACCTCAAGAAAACGTCCCAAAGACATGTTTATATATTTATACGAGTATAGGTTTTACACACAGACACAGAGGAAATAAAGGGGGAAAATATCCAAAAGGTATATATATTTAACCTACATGTAGACAATGATAAACAAATAAAGGTTTTAATGAAAAGGAAAACTAAGAAATAATTATTAGAAACAAGTGTCGTCAATAATATTTGTTAGTACATACATTTTAAACCTGAATATAGAGCGATTATAAGCTATTATTTAGAATTCAGATTTGATAAAAGGCAATAAAAATTACTAAAATACTTTATTTCAAGATAAAATATGAATATATATGAATATAAAATATGAAAAAAGAATAGAAAGTAGTAAAGTAAAACATGTAGATACATTTTATAAAAGTATAATAATTAAATAATAAGATTTTTTTCTTCCTTTATCTAAAAAAAAAAAGAAAAAAAAATCATGTACATCAATATATGTATAAATATACATATATATGTATATATATATACTGTAATATATAATAAATTGCATATAAAAAAAGATTAAGAATTATTCCAATTAAAACAATACAAATGTTTCTCTGATTTTAATATGACATAAAACAAATAAAAAAAGTCACTTATTAAAAAAGGAATAAATCCTTTTAATGATAGAAATAAATTGTAAATGCCAGTAGAAATAAATTGAAAAACCAAACTCCTTTGTTTAGACTTTTATTCCAACAGTTCTGAAACAAGTATAAACAGTGTACAAAGTTATATTATTTGTTTACTAAAGCTGGTGTCCTCGGGGATGAAGGAGGGCAGGTAGAAATAAAAAACAAAAAAAACAATAAAGAAAATAAAAACAAGTACAAAATTAATTTCCCTATTTTCAGGAGGTGACAGCGTAAAGGTGAGAGTGCATAGAAACAAGTGACGATCAGATATTAGAATGAAAGACGTTGATTGACGTGGAAACAACATATAAAAATTACATTCAATAATGCACTTTCTTTCCGACACGATGATTATCTGATATTCCGAAGCGTTTTTTTTTTTCGGAAACTGGCGGGAGCTTCGTTTTAATCCCTCCTTTACTTCTACGACAATTTAGTCCGGATACAATCATTTTTTAGAGGGGGTCAGGGGGTCGGGGGGGGTTCAAAGTGCAGGTCATTGGCACAGTAAAACACAATTTTGTCATCGCTGGTCTCATAAATAAAGTAAGACGGTGGAGGCGGAGACGTCCTGGAGTGACCCCCGGAGGTCGTTCGTTTTCCTAGAATATGTATGATGATGATTAAGTGACCTCACTGAGGCTGCGGCGAGTGCACTGGATGGACAAACACCCAATACGTTCTGGGAAAGAGAGAGGTGTCGTTTTGTAGGAAAAGCAGGATTAAAGGAAATGAGGAGTGTGCTGAGCCCCCTCCTGTCGACCCTGATGGCGAAATGATCGCGTCACTCCAGCTGTTACGTTCAGGAGTTTAGCGATTACATGGTGATAACAAATGTATCGAATACAATCTGGACGCGTCGCACACCTGGAGCGACGTGGTCACCCTTCCTTGCTCATCGAGGACCTTCGGAGGAACATCTGAGGGGTCTCAGTGATGACCTGACTTGGTCTTTTTAGGCCCTTTTCTTTTCCTTATCTTTCGTATCGGTTGTGATGCTATTACATCGTTGTCTTCACCGGGCCTCTGACAAGAAGGAGAGAGAGGCCGATGAAGGAAGGAATGAAGAAAAGAAGGAAGAAAGAGAAGAGACTCCGACATGAGGAGGGTCCGGGAGCGAAGACCCTCACAACGATCGAGAACCAGAATCCGACCACGAGCGAGGGACGACGAGTCGTCTAAACTCAACAGACACTCGTTTCACTCCCGCACCGAGGGACACCCTGGAAAGCCATCCATCCAGTTCTTCCGTAAAAACCAACTCACATCTAGTGCGGTCTAGTAGGACATTGTCGACCCAAGCACTCTAGCACGGGAACATCTCGGGGTCCTACATTTAGAGATAACAGTTGATTTTTTCCTAATCAAAGGACTTCGAATTAAGGAAAAATTTTGGGAGTCAAACTTTTATTTGTTGAGTTGAAACGTCACGAGGGTTCAGTCGTCCTTCACTCTTCGCCGACATCATCATGTTTTTGGTCCACAAATTGAATACAAAACAAAAAAAAGCCCTTTTCAAAAATCTAGTTTGTGCATCTCTGGGGTCCTGGACCAGCAGACGCAGGGTAGTGTTCGCCCACTGCGGACCCCTTCGCCACTGCACCGCTTGGACTGGTCTTCCTCTGTCTTGGGGCGGGGCGGGGGGGCTCTCTCGCTGGCTGCAGGCGGTACCGGGGAGGGCGGGGGTGGTCGGGTCTGCCCGAGCCTTCCGAGCGTGCAGTCAGGTGGGGTGGGGGTCAAGGGTCGAGGGAGGGGGGGGCGGAGGAATGATTGACAGCGATCAGGCCGTCCCACTGGCGGAGTAGGAGAACTGTGGGAAGTGAGGTCTGCGCTCGCTGTCGAAGGACTCCATGCTGTCGTCTGAAAGTCACACGTGGAGATCAACACGACAGTTTCTCTTAACCGGCTTATATATATCATATTTTAATTAATTTTTAAATACAGAAACATGACAGAAAAGAAAAATAATGATGAGATTAAAGAATCATGTTTTTAAAAGAAAATATTTATATATATTTAATAGCTTTTAAAAATATTGAAGTATTTGTATTCATTTAGCCATTAGGCTTCAATATTAAGTGAAGTACAACCAAATAAATGTTCCATTTATACAACAAAACCTTTTTTTAATCTTTATTTATTTTTAATTATGTTTTATCTTTATTATCCTCCATGTTAAGCTCATGTGTACAGTTCATTAGGTATTGCTTTGTTGTGTTTTTAATATATTTACATATTAAACTGACAACAGTACTATTGACTTTCTTTTAAACACTTTTTCCTTTATCGTTCATTATTACTTCTACCTAATTAAACTCTTATTTTCTCTTTTTTTCGTTCTCTCAGTTTAATTTCTTGACGTTTTCATATTGAAAAACTGTAATTAAATTATAAATTAAATTATTTTATCAATAGTATTTTGAAAGAAAGCTATTTAAAAAAGTTATATACAATAAAAAAAAATTCAAGAATCTCATGACAGGATAAGACTTACTCATTTTTTACTTCATCTTTCCTCCTTTCTGTCTCAAGTTTAATCCCCTTATATAATAAACACTTTTATCTTTCTTATCTTTATAACCTCCCGCATCAGTCGCAGTATATAAAAAAAAAATCCAACTTTTTCAAACCAACATTTAAGCCAAAAAACATTTGTATTTCCGGTTTATATACATGCAATTACACAGTTCATCCACTAGAGGTCAGAGTTAGCTACTAAAGGAGTCGATGTGAACAAATAAATGTTTTATTTGTAAAGAAATTAATGATAGTTAAGTATGAAAAAAATACATGTCTTACGTTCTACAGATAGATTTGTACTTAATCTCAGTTGAGGTGATGTGTGTGTTAGTGTGTGTGTGTGTGTGTGTGTGTGTGTGTGTGCGTACCTTGTCCGGGTGGCGTAATGGTGATGGTCTGTGCCGTGAACTCCTCGTCAAAATATCGCGTGTCCGTCTCCGAGGTAACTTGGGGCTTAAAGGGCGGCACCAGCTGTTTGAGGGCAAGAAGAAGCACAAACAGATCAGCACATCAGCGCCATCAATCAGCCCCGTAACAGCCGTCAGTCAGGTGACAAGGGGGCGTGGCCTCATTGATCCCCGGGAGGGGGGGAACACAGCGCCCCTGTCAGGGAGGCGTAAACAGGCGTAACTGAAAACTGACCTTCTTCTCATAAACATCTTGCCACTCGATCCCGGAGAAGAACTTGTGCTGCATGATTTCCTTGGCATCGTCCGGACCGCCACCTAACCTGAGAGGTCGGGGACGAAAGAGGAGATGTCGGGGAGAGTGATTCGGCCAATGATGCCGGTCCAATTGTGGGGAGTGTGTGGATATGGAGAGGGTTCTGAAGGCGCTCGCTCACCTCTGCATGGGTTCCTTCTTGAGCAGGCCGGAGAGCAGCGAGCGGGCCTCCAGGCCCAGCGTGCGGGGGAAGCGGATGTCCTCCATGAGGATCAGCTCGAAGAGCTTCTCGTGGTCCTGGTTGTAGAAGGGAAGTCGGCCGCACATCATCTCGTACATGACCACGCCCAGACCCCACCAGTCCACCGCCCTGCCGTAGTCGTTGTCCTCCAGAACCTTCATGGACCCGGAAAAATGAGGGATCAGTTCAGAGTCATTTCAGGGGAAGATTTTTAAAGACACAGTTTGAAATTAAATTCAAGATCAACTCAACCAAATAAAAAATAAATAAATAAACATTATTCAAACGGGTTTAGAAATAATTTAACCACATGTTTTTATTAACAAGAACAAAATTTTAATTCTAATTTTTATTTGATCGTGCTGATAGAAAAAGACCTTGACCCGATCGGCCGTGAAAAAAAAAATACTAACCTTGACCCTAACCCTAAATGTTACGACTTATGTGTTCACCTTTTTAGTCTTTTGAAAATTGTATTTAAGTTGTCAAGGTTCTTTAGACTCATGAATGCGTTTTAAGACTAGTTAAGGATCCGCAGGAACCCTTAGTCAAGACTACAAGTCAGGTGGGTTTATTTTGAAAGAAAATACTCTTCATCTCACCCCCACTCAATGAACTCAGCGCTGTATCTGTGTACGCAAAGCACATTTTGTTCACGTCAATCTTTCAGGAGTTATACTGAGGAGTCTGTGCCGGTGAATCTGGAGTTATTAAATCTATATACACTGATCCAGGATCTTCACCACGTCATCAGATCCCGAGTTCTCTCCAGCACCTCCATGGACTCTCCTACACTCTCCTCTTTTTTTTTCTCACTATAATTTCCCTCACTCCTCTCCTTATCCATCTGTCTACCCCCCCATCCTTCCTCCCAGCCGGTCAAAGCGGCAGGCCGTCAACAATGAGTCGGGTTCCGCTCGAGGTTTCTGCCTTCTAAAAGGAAGTTTTTCCTCGCCATAGCTCACTGTACAGTGTTTTGTTTCTTGCTCTTTGTTGAATTGCTGGGATCTATTTTTCCTTAATCAACTATAGTCTTATTTCAACTGTATAGTGTCTTGAGATAACTTTGTTATGATAAGACACTTTAAATAAAATTGAATTGAATTGAATTGATATATCCCAATATTTATTTTTATTGTATCAATATTAAACAGCACTTTATCGACCAAAAAAAGAAGACAAGATACAAAAAGGTTTTGCTATTAATCATGTTTATCTTTATCAGTTATTTCATCGTTTATATTTTAATAAACTGTGAATAAAATAAAACAAAAAAAGGATTTACAATTAACACCCAAATATTTACGCCAATTGTTAATTTTTGTGTTGCAACTAAACCTCCGGCCACTAGATGGCAGCAGTCATTAGGTCTTCCACAGCTAAAGAATCAATGAAATCCCATAATGACTGAGGATGAGAGGATACAGTCGAATCCAGCAGATTTTAAAGCTGATGTTTCAACATATTTTGGTTTCAAAACAAATTGAAGCAGTTACGACTTCATCAAGAGTCATGTGATCTGTAAATTCCGCAACACCAGAGTCAAGTACTCGGACAATACTACAAATATAACTTTGTTCCTTCAGTTCACGACGTATCGTATCATTGCTCCTATGATGCCATAAGATTCTTTAACCTTCAAAAAAAGATTTACGAGGAAGACAAACTAAAGAGTAAAGCAGCTGCCGATGCGAACCCAGGAGTCACCTGCTCGTCCCTCCTGACGGGGGCGGAGCTTCCACGGTCAACACCGACTCGCGGTGGCAGCCAGGATAGTGTTTCCCCCGGAGCCGTGCATATTTAATCTGCACGGACAAACACACGGGTCAACAAGCGGCAGAGGTGGAGGGGTCAACACGATAAGCACCAAACCTGTTCGTAAAAAAAACCCCTGACTAGCTTGTGAGTCCGATCACAGAAAGACTACTAAGCTGCACATAAAAAAAAGAAAAAAAGCTCATCAGCGTTCGTCTGTTTCTCGAACGCCACACCGAGCGGAGAAACCTTTAGAAGCTGATCTGGAGAGCAGAGACACAAGTCTGTGCAACCTGTTGCATGACTAATGTGCTGCTGAGCGCAGTTGTTTCCGAGGTCCCGGGGGACGTGTACTGGATTCTACCTCTCCTGGCGGATGTTGAAGGTGAAATCAAGACAAGAAGAACAGGCTGTTCCCTCCGACGCCAGTTCGATTTAGCAAAGCGAAAAAGACGAATGAAGTCGGACGATAAATACAGATTTCGGAGAAGGCCCCCCCCGTAAAAAAAAAAAGGAAGGTGGTTACAGCTGTGGACGGCGCCTGACGCCGGGGAGGACAGAGGGAGTAACGTGAAGCCGGCGTGGGGTTAGGATTACTGGGCCGTCTCTATTTCCAGCGCTGCTGTCGTGTGATTCACACCGTGCGACAGCTGGGTCTGCAGCTGCCCCATATATGTAGAAGAGAGCCACAGCTGTGGAGCTGCCAGGAGCCAAGGAGCCCGACTCATCCCTCATGGACGTAACCAGGACCGCTAGCAGCCCCGGACTAATACTGTAACGGATCCCAAGGAAGAGGGAGGACGGCTGCGGCAAAACTGGGGCACTTCGCTCACGAGTTAGCATGACTTGCTAGACTTGATGCACTTTCATACAAACATATTGTTTCACTCAATACTGTATCGATATTCAACAGCACTTTCTTTTAGTTGTTCATGTATTTTTAGTTATTTTTTATTTCGTTTTGACTTACTCACTTTAATGTGAACCTTTCAATAACGTGTGTATGAAATAAAACAATTTGATTTTGCTATTTACAATTAACAGGCAAATCTTCAAAGCAATTTCAGCTGCTAGGTGATAACTGAGGACAAGAGGATACAGTCGACTCCAGCGGCTTTTAAAGCTGATGTTCGGACATATTTTGGTTTCAAAAATTCTGCAAAACCGTCAAACACTCAGGCAATACTACAAATATATTCTTATCCCTCCAGTTTCACGATATAACGTATGGTTGCCCCTGTATCGTGATACTTCATACTTCATCATATCAACATATTCTTGACAATATACATCACTACTTGATACACAGTCATCCATCATATCCATATTTAAATTACCCTGAGAGGGGGGGACACTTGCTAAACAAACTATCATGTTGAGATAAGTCTACTTAAGATACAGAATCTGTAGAGTTCACCTTCCGCGGTTACAGATTATGTTTTTGCACATGGTACTGCACGTTTTTACATAGAAAGCTGTGGTCAGTTACTGCAAAGCTCCTTGTCTCACAAACAGGTGACTTGTTTAAACACCAAGATAAACTTCTACACAACCACAGAACTTAATGTTAAGCACTAATTACCGCAATGACCTTACGTATCGTGACAAAACATTGAACTCCCATCATTTCTTTCTACACACAACTCTATTTGGTGACGGCTGATTAGTCGATAAAATGCTGTATTTAAATTCTATGTCAAAAGTAATTGGCGGCTGGGATTGGTTGGCTGGGCGGCAAAGCATTGTGGGAGCTGTTCAGATCGGTGTTACCGAGAAGGTTGTTGAAAGGGAGGGCAACATTGAGTTTGCAAGTTCAAATAAAACAAGTGAAAAATGAAATGGTCACTATTTTATGGAGTTTGTTTAATGCAAACCCCCACAATACACTGAATTTTAAAATACTTTATGTAGGTCCAAGGACTAGAAATTCGAAAAAATGTATATGAATAAATATTATGAATAATAATACATTTAATTTAAAAGCGACTTTCTGGACACGCAAGCTAACATCAATATTTAAAACAGCAAATTAAACTTAAAAAAGCAGTAGCAAAGAAAAGTGGATAATAATAATAATAATAATGAATAATATGCTGATTAGCTTGGTCATCTAGGAGAGACTCAAAGTAGAACCTTTGCTCGTCCAGAGAAGCTAGCTTCTTGTCAGAAGGTCTCCTGGATGTGATTCTAGTTCTAGAGTGTTTTTAGGCAGTTTGAGGAAGCCCCGGGGCAAACCTACTGAAGCTTTTCTTCAAAAGTATAAACAGACGATGTCTGGCAGGAGACGCCTTTGAAAGTCAACTTCGATTTGTCGTTCACCCTCAGTTAAAGAGTCAAAACTCTCTGTACTTTTGGGTTTCTTATCCGGCGAACAAAAGTAAAAGTGTCTTCGCTCCAGAGGCGAACCGGACCTCGTGCGGATCGGGTCTCTCCCTCCCCGAGTTGAATATTCCCAGACGTTGCAGCATTCCTGCGCGGCTCGCACAACAAGGTCATTGTTTACTGCAGAACAACCTGTAACACGGCCTGGGCTCACGCTCCATGGAAACGCTCACAAGCGACCCCGGTCGCCATGGAAACCCGATGTCTCTCCACCGCTCTCCCCGGGGCCGAGCTATAACCCCTGCCCTTCGACATCTAGTTGAGTTTAAGGTAGAAGCCGGTGGTGGACGAGGAAGTTTGGTGACTCTGGCGCGGGTCAGCTGAGGCACCACAACAACAGCAGGTTCCATTGACACACAACAGCTGTAGCCGACGTGTCTAATATCCCCGAGGCGGAAGCTCACGTTTCCTGGGGGGGGGTCCGCCTGACACCCCCCCCACCACCACCACATCCTCCCCCCCCTCCTTGCCAGAAAATTCCAAATGAATCTAAAAAAAAAAATGATTCAGCAACTGTGTCAACACGACAGCCTTCGCCCCGGAAAACATTTTTCAAGCCCGACAGTGTTCCTGACTGGGTCGTACTCACGGGCCCACGCGCTCACAACACGGTGTCGGGTTACAAAGCCCGGCACAACAAATGTCATACCTGCACGCCACAGGGAGGAGGGCCCGGGGCCCCTCCCCACAGGCAAACACTCACTAACTGACGACTTCATTTGGAGATTAGAGAGGCATTTTCTTTTCTTTTTTTTTTTTTTTTAAACAGCTGTCCTTCGCTCGCTTCCTCTGGACTTGTGTCTCATCGCGCGAGAAACAAATGTTGACATTAGATTCCGTCGCTCCCGACGGGAACATTTGAAATGTCCGGAACTCCTCCGGGGTTCATCCTATCTGGATAATTCCAGCTGAGGGCAGAGAATGCTCTTCCAGTGCTCTTATGACTAGAGGTGGAAGTAAATATCAATACAATGTTTCTCTTAGTTTTATCTTAATGGTTTACAGTCAATTAATTGTTTATAAAATAATATAATTGGATGCAAATATTCACAGCGTTTGATCGTTTTTGTGTTGCAACCTTTGACCGCTAGATGGTAGCAGTTATCACACCTCCTCCGAAGCTCAGGAGGTCCCGGTGATGACTAAGGACGAGAGGATACAGTCGACTCCAGCGGCTTTTAAAGCGGATGTTTGGACATATTTTTGGTTTCAAAACAAAAGCAGTTATGACTTCAGAGTCCAGAGTCAAGTACTCGGACCATACTACATAATATATTATATGTATAAGTATTTGCTTAGGATAATTTCGATGTATTATATCTTATCCTTCAACTTACATTTTGAAGGTGCATCGTATTTAAATTGTGGGTAAACTCAAGATGCATCTGCTCCAACCTTTTACATCAGCAAACGCAATGGTAACATCGATTTCCGAGGCACCCTAAACGCACCATTGCGTGCTCGGGCACTGTCGCAGAAGTTTCGAGACAACAAACTTAAACAAAGATGGATGCATGAGTGACGAGACATTTGATGCACTTAAAAGGTCTTAAGAGTATAATCAACCAGAAACTAGAGCAATGAGTTCACAAAGAGGGAGTGAGACGATGCTTTTGGAGAAAGGTTTTTGAGTATAACTCTAATCTATGCATGATGGACATTAACTCATCAACTGGCAGAAAAACTAAAGTAAAAGTATGTTGATGTACATGTTAAATAATGAATGACCTCAGTTTGATTATTCATGTCTGTTCAGACTTCTTACATTTTATAAAGTTGAAAAATCCAGTTGAATTTTTGTCTTTCTTCCATCATCGTATTTACAGTTAAAAACCTACAATAATCTTTAAGAACTGCTGATATTTAAAGGACAAATTCCAAATAAAGCGGTTTCAATTCAAACAGGAAGTGATGTTACCTCGGGCGCCAGGTACTCCGGGGTGCCGCAGAAGGTCTTCATGGTGGCGCCATCTTTGATTCCTTCTTTACAAAGCCCGAAATCTGTGATCTTTATGTGTCCGTCTTTATCCAGCATGAGGTTTTCAAGCTACGAAAAGAAAGAAAAACACCTTGTAAGGAAGCATTTGTCGACAAGAGTTAAAAATTCAACTGGGTTTATTTCAACGGCTCCACGTCGCTGTAAAGCGTCCCCGGCAGCTGTAGCTCACACATGGCCGGCAGTGCCCGACCACAGTCAGCAGATCCTACGATCCTGCTACCCTGGCATTTTCAGGAGAACCCTAGCAGGCTGGGAGACAGCCTCGTGTACCCAAGGGAACCGGGGGTTGAAGACGTAGTGCTGATGTGGCGAGAGCCGTTTTTAAAGTCGGGCCACAAACAGCAGCCGAACATCTTCAAACTAAATAATCACTTCCTGACCAGACTCTGATAATCTACCTTTTTTTAAAAATGTATTCATTTCCACGACCATCAGTCTAGTTGATTTTATCGAGATCATTTTGGAAAACCATTTATTAAGAGATCATCCATTTTTTATTCCGATAATATTGATTGATAGTTTTAGAGGTCGAAAACAACACAAAGATGTTGCATTTCTTATCTATAACCTTTGAGAAAAATCTGTATATTTTAATATAGTTTCTCTTTTTTAAGTATATGTCATCAAATAAACCATGGTATTGTTTATTTAATAATAGATCAGGATTCAATAAATATCTTTAAACATAATAATATATGTATATGAGAGAGATACAGAAAGAATTAGCACATTAACACATTTTTATTTAAGATTTATTTTTTGTATCATAACTCCTGTAGTTTAGGTGTTGAAATAACACCTTGTTTTGCGGATGTTAAACTAAAAAATATATTCTGCGACACATTATAATTTTCTCACAACTGTGATAAGTTTAAATGCTTTTTTTGTGGTACTTTTTATGTCGTCACTAAACCTGCCTACAATAATTGAAGTTTTTTCTGTTATATTCTTCTTTTAATGGAGGCAAATTGACAAAATAAAATGATTAAAAAATGTAGGCATTAGCTCAGGTGTGTCAAAAAAACACACACATAGGGTTACATTTAAGACAAACTGAACAGTTCCAAATCAATATTAAAATATTTGTATTATTATTATTATTATTATTATTGTTATTATACAGGAATGTTTTTTCTCACTGCTATTCACAGTTCGCTCACACAAAAGCTTCATCACCAAGACATTGAATGTTTGTGAGTAAGTTAATTTAATTATGAGCCTCTTTAAGCCTATAAAATGAACTAGCGAAATAAATTTGGCCTTGAGTTTGACTCATGTGATCAAACTAAATTACCTGTAAGCGTTTGCTTGAATCCCAAACCATCAACATAATTCAACAACTACTTCCTGTCCTGTGCTTCAGACAGATGATGATCCACAAACTCTAGTTTTGTACCAACATGACTTCTTATGACGAACCTTCAGATCTCGATAGACGACGTTCCTCTCGGCGTGCAGGTAGTCCAGCGCCGACACGATCTCGGCCCCGTAGAACCGGGCCCTCTCCTCCGAGAACACTCGGTCCCTCGACAGGTGGAAGAAGAGCTGAAGGGAAGTGAGATGGACGGCGTGAGGACAGAAGGGTGGACATGATGCGAGAGCCGCGCTGAGATTTACCTCGCCGCCGTTTGCATATTCCATGACGAAGCACAGGCGGTCGTGTGTCTGGAACGAGTACTTCAGTCCCTGCGGACGACAGAAGATGTTTTACTAAACTTCTCTAAAGATTCTACTTTAAACTACAGTCATTTGAGTTTAAAATTGGGAATTTTTTATCCATTTTAAAAACATAATCTTTAATTATTTTCCCCAAATTTCTAAACTTTGGATCGGTCATGTTTATTGGTATTAAAATAATTTTGCATTTAATTAAGATAAAAATACAGTAAGACACATTTTATCTTTTTGTATATACTTTAAACTGTAGTTATAAGTAGATTATTTTATCTTTTATTAAAATTAATCTTGTTATTGAATTTATTCTACTTTAAATCTATACCTTTTCGGGTTACAATATACTTTTAGAATTTGTATTAACTTTATAATATTATATTGTTATTAATTTTATTCTTCAACACATGAATTAAAATTTTATTTAAGTTTTTATAGTAATCCTTAATGTAATAATAGACTTTTCATAAATCTTTGATTGACATTTTCCTGTCGTTTATCTTTTGTATTTAGAATAGATTATGATAAAATATATATATGATATATAATTGACACATTTAAAAATCTATGTCAAACATTTTATATCTAAGGTTGTCTTTTTAAATAAAATATGTTTTTTAATTATACTTTCTTAAAATAAACCATGGTTGTCATGCTTAAGTAGTATCAAGAGTAAAAGATATTTAAAAAATAATAATATAACTGTCAAGTACATAGAGAAAGAAGAAATGTTCCCCTAATGTGAGGTAAAAATAATATATACAATAAATAAATAAATTCAAAACTTTGTTTATCACAACTTATGTAGTTTAAGTGTTGAAATAACTTATTTCATTGGTGTTTAATTCAAAAATAAACACCTGAAAAAAGTGTCATCATTCATCAAAGCATCACGGAACGAGAACAGACAGCAAATGTTGTTTTTTTTCCAGTGAAATGCGGGGGTTAAGCAGACAAACGGCGACATCCTTACTGTCAAGAATGGGTGCTTTGAGTTCTGCAGCACTCGGTTCTCTGTGAGTGTGTGCGCCACTTCATCCTGAAAGAGAAACGCACAAAGAGTGTTTGTGCGACTCTCACAATGGCCAACCATTTAGGTATCAGTCATCGCTCTGTTCCACTCTTCCCTCCCCAACTTTACTCGGGCGCCCACTTACTTTCGCTACGATCACCTCTTTTTTTAGGATCTTCATGGCGTAGTAGCGTCCTGTGGCCTTCTCCTTTACCAGGATAACTTTGCCAAAAGTGCCTTTTCCCAGGAGTTTGAGGTATTCAAAGTCGTGCATAGTCTGCCGGGATGGACAGAAAACAGATTCACGTTACACTCGTTTATTTCCGCCGCGCTAATGGTTTGTCCTAAATCGGGTGGCGTCTCAGTTAACCTTTGACCCCCGGGCGCTCAGGAGAATGTCAGACACGGTGGTGCGGAGGACATCCTATCCTGTGGCCTTGGATCTGTGCGTCGCTGCACATGTGGGGGGGGGTCAAGACCCCCGCGGGACATGCTATAGGGTGCTAAGCCTTCTGCGGGCGATGTTGTGGAAGTTAAAAAAGAGGCCGCGAGGAGGTGAAGGGTCAAATAAGGCGACGGTGGATGAAGAGCAGGTCGAGTTGAGTTACAACTGTCACCACTGCAGAGTCGATAATAAAGTCAAACCTGTGTATTAACCTTTCTATGACCACAATTATATGAAGGCGCGCAGAGTTTAATTTGATTTTATGGCTTCAGAATTATCAAAAATGAGTTACACTCTCAGCAGGTACACGATATAACGGTATTTTTGACCGATTAAATTTCCATTTTTCGTCTTTATCCCATGGTAAGAATTCTAAACAGACACTGCTTATCAGACTAAAATGATAAATTTGTACTTTTTTACATTTTTACAGAAACAATTTATCTTTTGTGGTCGGAGTCATGTTTAAAAATGAAGACCGTTTCAAAATGAATCATACACACCAATATTTAATGGTAGAATTTGGGGGTATTGTCACATTTCGATGAAAACACATTTTTAAACACAAAAATGTAGTATATCTTTTATTTTAGTTCATATCAATAACCAAATCTATCAGTGAATCCAAGGTTGGAATATCACAATCAGCCATTTTTCTTTATTATCATCTTATTACCATCTATTAGAACTTAATTAATAATATGTTTGTTTGTTTTTAGGAAAGTAACATTTTTGTAAAGGTATTATTCTCCCATTACATGTGTAATTGTTTGTTCTTTTGATGTTTTCCTTGATTTTCTGGAACTCCTGTTGTGTTATCAGTTTTATCTTGATCTTTAAAATATATACTTTATTGAATATTGTTTTGATTGTTTAAGCGCTTTGTGACTCTGGTCTGGAAAAGCGCTATACAAATAAAAATTACTTACTTATTACTTACATTTTATTAGGGCACAAAATCGTTTTTTATGAATGTATCATAACTTTTTTAAATTATATTTTAATGTATAACAATCAATTCCAAAAGGTACACTTAAATATGTTAAAAATAAATGGTTATTATTTTGCATATCTCATGTTTTGGTCCATGTTTTATACCTTCCAACTTGAAATGAAGCCACTTAAACACTCCACGGTTGCTTCAAACTGAGCATTCATCCCACTCCCTCTCAGTGAACTCATCTCTGCAGACCACATTGGGTTTAAGCTGGTGTTAACCATAATGTAACTGATAGATTTTGAAACTCTTGTGCAGGTCAATCTGGGTTTGTGTTCGGATGGCGCTACAGGTCAAGTGTTGGGAGGTACCGTAATGACAGTTATAGGAGGGCAGTTCGTATATTGTAAGATCTAGGGTGGGGTATGAATCCAAAATTGTCCCAAAATTAAAAAAAAAAAAAGATTGATTCTAACTTAAGCTTTGGAACGATCTTCCTCTCTCTCTCTTTGCGCTTGATGGATCTACTGACTCCTTTAAGAAACATCTTAAGAGATTTCTATTTGTTCAGGCTTTTCCTTGAATTTCTCGAACTCCTGTGTTGTTCTCAGTATTATCTTGATCTTTAAAGTATGTACTGTATTGTTTTGATTGTTTAAGCGCTTTGTGACCCTGGTCTCGAAAAGCGCTATATAAATAAATATTACTTACTTAAATAACAAGATTTACACTTTTCTTACAGAAAAGACTTTTAACTTTGCTATATTTCCTTAATAAATGCCACGGTAACCATGGCAACTGGTTGACACCTCACACTCCTGGACGTACCACTTTCTGTCTGGGTTTGGTCAGGTACACCTCCATGTCCATGGGGTCTGGAGAAGAGTCCATCATCTCCTCCTCTTGTTTCTGAAGACCTTCCGCCACCGTCTGGATGGTTTTGGTCCATTCTTCCCTGAGGGACGCAGCATCACAGCATCCCAGTCATTTACCCATCAGTGCCACGTCCAGGAAAAACATGAGTGCGTTCTTACGAGCCGACGCCGACTCGTGGCGTTTCACCGGCTGGGAGGCGTGAGTGTGTGTGTGTGTGTGTGTGTGTTTGCTTCTCACTTGCCTCTCCTCGGGGGTGTCTACGTGGAAGGTGCGCTCGATGACAGTGGTCCACTGCAGGCAGCGGATGATGAATGTGTTGGGTTTGGGTCGCTCTGTCTTCATCAGCTGGCACTCTGACCACAGCCATGGAGGGAAGTAGAGGAGGAGGATCCATAGAGAAAGAGGGAGACACCAACACGGTTATAGCCATTTATCTTTATCGCCACCCTAACACAAGATGCTGGCAAACGTAGCAAGGAACAGGTGCACAGTGTTAGTCGTTTTGTCTCATAACAATTGAAGAGATTTTCAACACATTTGCTTTTGATATTTTGCCACAATTTTGGGGGGTAAACAATATTTTCTTCTAATGATTCGGTTAAAAATAAACGTTTTTTTTCGTCATTTTAACTTAATCTCTAGAAGCTACATTAAACACATTGAATAATAGATATTATCAGACAAAGTCCGATCATTTTACCGCATTTATGTGGCCCAAAGATCATGTAGACACTACATTTTTTAATTTGATTTAATTCTTTAATTTATTAGTTGTTATCATACCGGGGGCCACTGGCGGCCCTTTTAATGCATTTATGTGGTTATGAAGTCAAAGATCATGTAGAAATTAACAATTTTATTTTGTTTTTACGTATTTTATTCGAAAGGTATAATCATACGTGAGAAAAGTGCAGCTTAGGGAACCCATGCAACGCTTTAACTGTATTTATGTGGCCCTGATAAGGTCAAATTAACTCCAACTAACAGTTTTATTTTTTAATTTATTGACTGTCTTCGAATAAGAGGCTTTAGTTTTTGTTTTGGTAATTTTGTACTTTTCTTTGGTCATTTCTGGGAGCATTTACTGATTTAGGTGAATACAATTTTCTTTAAAATCTAAAATATGCTTTTAAATCAGGTTTAAAAAAAAATTAAAATACTATCAAATAATAATTTAAGTTGATTTTAAATACTAGATCTTAACACTTTACACCCTTTGATTTTTGCTTAATAGACCCTGAGGACATTTAATTAGCCACCCGTATAAAATAAATATATATATATATATATATTGTATTAAAAATGAATATTTTCAGATTTTATGCTGCTTTTTTGTTTGGGCGAGCGTTTCGACTATCAATCACCAGAAACTAATAAGTGAATTTGGTGAGCAGATATTTCCATCTGCATCTTCTTGGCTCGAACATCTGCTCCCAGACGAATGGTGTCAGCAAATATGTCACAAGGAAGCACAAAATGGCCTCTGTCTGATGGATGGGGGGACAGGGGAGCGGACCACCACTGAGATCCAACATGGCTCCGTCAGGGGGAATACACAATCCAGCTGCAGTGCCATCATCAGCGCCGACGCGCCATGTGTCCTCTCGCGCCGGGGTCCCGTCGGCGACAGAAAGCAAAGAAAGACTTCCCTCAAAGCACAATCCAGATAAATACTGGAAGTCAGGCGGCTAATGGCCACGATAACTCAAGAGTGACGGAGAGGAAACATTTAGTAAAACAAACAGTATGTCGTCTAATTGCCGTGTTCAGTCATTTCACAGCTTATCACGACAACTTTGTGTGACGTGAAGACTGAGTGAGCAGGTCCTGCTCTGGGCATCTTTCGGGTGATTTCTGCTCAATAAAAATGAATAAATCCCCAGAGAAGACATCTATAGGGACATAAAAGTAGATTTATAGGGCGACAGAAAAACATTAGCTTTAATCAAAGGAATAATGGAGACTTGTTCTTAGGAACTTTTGTGACGAAGGTATCCAACCGACTTGACGTCCAAGCGGTTGTTTTGAGACAAACAAATGAATGTTTGTGTTAAAAAAAACATTACGCAAATAATGGATCTTCTTTAGACCTCCTTTAACCAATGATCATTTGATCGCACTTCACCACAAGCAAAAAACTCTTATACAGCATTGAAGAGTACATAAATATATATATATATATATATATATATATATATATATATATATATATTTGATTAACTTATATTAAACACTCATATTTTTCCCCAAAAAATGTACTTAAAGCACTGTTTTTATTTGTTGTTTTCTTTAAAAAACAATATGATTATATTGTACAACTAATGTATATAATAAAGTTGGAAACAAAGTTTTGAAATATTATGAATAAATATTATGAATCCACATAAAATAGAACACTACTGCATAAAGTGGAGTTGTTGGAACATTTTTGAAGATTCTTTCGGGTCGGGTTAAGTGTTTTAGACGCTTCTAATCAAGTTTATTTCCTATATTCCGAATTGACAGAAAGAAACGTAACCAGGCCTCTTACAGATGTAGAATTATGCTAACACAAAGTTAGCGCAGGACAGCACCGAAGATGAGGACATGCGTGGGTAAAAGAGGACGTATGTTTACCCTAACTATCTAAAATAGTAATGTTTCAAAAGCTACATTAAAGGGAATCAGAGTATTAACCTGAAATTAAAGTGCTTTTTAGGTTTATAGCAATTATTTACCTTTTACCGAACATATAGCATTATTAGCTTAAATGCTAACATGGGCAAAATCCTTCGCCAGCCAAGATTAAAAGAACGTGATCAATTTACTTGTTTTTTCCAGTAATTAAATGGTTTTCCTTAATGAATCATCTTTTATTATATTCCAGGACTCAAAGAAATATCGAAATAAAGATAAGTTAAGTACTACAGTACAACTTATACTTTTGTAGATCTGCAACTTTTCTCTTTAAGGGTCATTTTGACCTCCTGCTTAGTTAAAACAATCCATTTTCAGTCTAATAACTGAGAATTTGTTTGGATAGCGGATTAAACCTGCATCTATCATTTAAACGTACACATATAATGTACGTTTTCTTAACACTGTGCAGCCTTTTAAACAGCAAATAAAGGGAGAAATGTCGGAGGAAACTCGCAGTGGTTTGATACTCACGTGCTACTGAGAAGTTATTCAAGGGGGTTTCCAGCTGGTCAACATCTTGCGGTCGCTCTTTGTAGCCAATGAAAGTACCGTCACTCTTCAGCAGAAAATACCTCGGCCTCCAGGTCTTGATGTATTCTCCTGTTGTGAGGAGCACATTTAGGAGAGAAGCTTTATTTACGGGAGAAGAGACAAGAACTATCAAACGTTGATGAGAGTAGAGAAGGAATTTTGTTTACACTTTGATGATTTATGACACAAATATTGTTGCATTTTTGCTTAAATACCTCGATTCCCTGCTTACAATTCTGGTTTACCATCATGTCACCGTCTTTAAGCAAGTGTAGGTCAGCTACAGGACAAACTCTCCGTATGTTCATACTTAAGACCTACTTTTCCAAGTGGTGAAGAGGGGAACTGCGTCATCTAATTGTATTTTTATTTATATAAAAAAACAACACTTTACTACCAAAATAATAATAAGAAAAACAGTTTCCCTCTTTGTTCTATTTCAACCAAACAACAACTAGTCAACAAATCAACACCTGAAGTCATGCATGTCCATCGCATCTACTCAGACACACTAGCGTCACACACACACTAGCGTCACACACACACACAGATGAAACTCAATTTACTCCTGCGATGCTTCAGGAAATGTTGTGCCAGATGTTGTGCAGACGGAAGGAAAAATAGCTTTTCTAACCGTAACAAGACAGCGGCGGTCGGGGCGCGAAGGGAACGTGAATATTTATACAGGAAAAAAAAAAAAATTTGCAATTTATTTTTAATTATGGAGTCGCATATTAACCCCATGCCGAGTGGAGGCAAGCTGTCCTTAATTGCCCCATTTCCTGCAGCTCAGAAGCGAAGAAGATGTCGCGAGCATGTGGCGGAGAAACCGTCGATCTAAACTTCCGTCGCGACAGAACTGTTATTGGATTAGTTAGACGAGGAAAGATTGGATAAAAGTAGCCAACAAGTATCTTTTCAAGAAGTTTAAATGGCATCCATAATAAGTTGAATCCAATATGGCTTTAACTGAGGCTCAACATGGTGTTCCAGTGTGTTTTTGTTGATATATTTTTTGTTGTTGGGGCGAATACCTGATGCAGACCAAGACTGGGATATATATATATATATATATATATATATATATATATAGTCAACGCTAGCTAAATGCTAAGTTACATTAGGTTTTTTTTTGACAAAAACATCCAACTTAAAAAGAAACTTGACCCAAAAAACGGTCATGCGATGATCTTCAGCTGCGTGAGCTGGGTTTGGTGGAAAAAAAAAGTTTTGTTTTTCGTCGATCACAACCGAAAAGTCGGCATATGCTGCTACCAAAATTAGGAGGAGTGATAAGGGACCACAAAGGAGAGACGGTTAAATGTATTTGTCCATTTTTGGGGCCTAAGACAGTCCTTTTTAACGGTGTAGAAAAATTTCAATACCCTGAAATATCGCAATATCCAAGCGATGACTGAGGACAAGAGGATACATTTCATTCATTCAGGATTCATTTACAGCTGAAATTTAGCCATATATTGGCATTTCGTTGTATTCATTCAACTTAAAGATTAAAGAAGATCACATCCGATCCTTAAAATTCTTCACTGGCTTCCAGTTTCTTTCAGGATCAACTTTAAAATTCTGGTTCTTACTTTCAGATCTATTCATGGTCAGACTCCTCCTTACATCAGTGATCTGATCCAGCCTTACACCCCAGCTCGGGCTCTGAGGTCTGTGGATCAGAATCTACTTATGGTTCCACGCACACGGTTCAGGACCAGAGGAGAAAAATCTTTTCAGGCTGTTGCTCCTAAGCTTTGGAACGATCTTCCTCTCTCTTTGCGCTTGATGGATCTACTGACTCCTTTAAGAAACATCTTAAGACGTTTCTATTTGTTCAGGCTTTTCCTTGATTTTCTGGAACTCCTGTGTTGTTCTCAGTATTATCTTTACCTTTAAAGTATATACTTTTTTGAGTATTGTTTTGATTGTTAAAGCGCTTTGTGACCCTGGTCTGGAAAAGCGCTATACAAATAAATATTACTTACTTACTTACTTACTTAAAGAGAGTGGAACCACCGCAATATGTCACTTATATTCAGTGTCCGCTAAATGTTGTCGGAATACATCGTATCAAATAATATCGTGGTTGAAATATTTCATGTTGAATTAATTTGTGTGAATAATGTATCGCTACTGCCCTAGTTCTTTGTCTCCTTTGTTATTTGGCCCTCGTGAGTGAAACTGAATGCAGAATGTTTTTGACATTCATTTTCAATTTTAACAAATAGAATTTTGTAATTCTCTGCAATTTCAAATAAAAAAATTCTGCTAAAATAGCAATATTTTCATCAATTTTTTTTATCTTTGTTCCCATTATATAATTTCATTTTTTTAATTATTTCTGGCCCCACCAAATGAATAATAATTATAATATTATGTGTCTTTTTGTGTGATGCCCTCTCAATACTAACAGCTAGCAATGTGGCCCCAAAGCGAATATATTTGCCCACCACTGACTTAAGACCATGTTGCTAAAGCAGCCTCATCAGGATGTGTCTTTAGAATAATAATTAAGTTTAAGTTTTGAGTAATAACATTTAGAAATGCCTAAATCTATAGGATTTTTTTTGTTGCATAAATTATGAATGACATTGAATTACTGGGCTCCGTCTCCGAAAATACTATCTAGAGACAAAAGACCACTATTAGTTCCTTATTTGCGACTACAAAGCTGGTCACATGACTGAAGTGGAAGCAGCCACATCCGCTCGACTGTCTGTGTTTGTCTCTCTGCACTGCAAACGTTTGCAAACATAAACAACAAAGATGACCCGAGTCAACTTCCTATTTACACCCACTTCCTCTTTCGCTGCTTTTATTCCAATAACAATGTGGTTCTTCAACGAAAGCGTCACAAAAACAAGGAAGCCACTGTACTTCAGACTTTCAGACTCAGAACTTAAACTGGTTTTAATGTATGTATGTTAGAGTCGTGTGATTATTTCACAAAAGTGACCTAGAAACGACACATAAAAAGCCCAGAATACATCCTGTGATCAAAGTCCAACACGGACGAGTCTGCTGAGAAAGAACAATGAGCCTCTCTACACTTTCAAGTTACTTTACAGTCAATCGCATGAATATATAATCATAACACTTATTGCATAATTATAAACTTTAATAGAGCGTTGAAAAAAAGAAACCTTCATACATATCCTGTCTTTAAAACGGAGCAATGAGCATAGAGTAGTTAAATCCCAAGAGAGGCCTCTGGGGAACATGTAGCCTTTTTGTTAATGGTTTACTATTTTATTTTTGAAATGTTTTTACTTTTCAACACGGTTTCAATGCTCTTTATATCAATCTTGAAATTGTTTACATTGTTAAAAATGAATGACTCATCCTGAAGATCCACTGTGCGCTAGCTCATCAAAAACATCAAACGGTGCAAACATGGAAGTTGAATTTAATTCACTTATAAATTGACTCTGAAGTACTACATTAAAAAAAAAAACCTTTAACTTTCAATGAGGAATTTTTGCCATTGTAAAAGTAAAAGTAGTCTTTGTTAAAAATACTTTTTTAGTCAATATTTACACATTTTAAATAAGTTTAAATGATAACAATTTGTGTAATAAAGAGCTTTTCTCACATAACTCCTACTACTTAAATCCAAAATCTTTCCATATTAATTAATTATTTTAAATGGTATGTCTTTCTTTGTTTCTTTTGGCTCCCTGGCCCCTAACAACCATCTCAATATATATAACGTGGCCCTACCAGGGGCCACTTCCCATCCCTCTGGTCCAGAGTGTGCGTCAAATCATTAATACTGTAATATATTTGTTTTCAAGCTAACATCTCGTCTTTAAAGTGTCAGAGTCTGACGCTAACATCCAACTGTTTTTGATCACCTCTATAGGTTTCTCAGAAGTGTGTTAAACCACACTTTCACAGTTACCGCCCGGATGTTTTCACCGATCAAGAACCAAAGCTTTAACGGCCAAAAAAACAAACTCTTACGCAACCAAAGTGTGTTTTTTTTTTTAATACTGCAGTACCTTAGATTGACCTGCACCAATGAAACCGTGGAACCATCCAATGAGAAGTCGTACAATGAATAGAATAAGAGTCTTAATAGCTACAACACAACGAAATATCAACATCTGACAGCAGACATGTGTCAAAGCGGCGGCGGCGGCGGCGGCAAGGCTGACTTGTCCGTGACACAAAGTGGAGTCACGGAGAAAAGGGGTTGGATGTGGTGCTGAGACAGATCACTGCATATGTTGTCCACATATGCACCAGTGGGGAGTGGAGTGTGTACGACACATGTGCACTCTGCGTGTTCATAGAGGAGCTGTCAGGCCCTGATAGAGTGTCTTTACATGACGAGCAGCTGCTGAGGTCTGGGATGCTCGCTGGGCAAAGTGGAAAATAATGAAGGGAGAACCACTGCCAAACAAAACAGAATTCATCTTTATTTGCCAACTGCTGCAACGGCCTTTAGTGTGGACAGTTTTCAGCCTGCCGCTGACACGCCACCCACACACCCACACACACACACACACACACACACACTGGACACATGCATGAAAATATGAATATAAATGTGATTCTATAACTGGAGCTGACCAGCTCTCGTCACAACATTTTCCACATAAACTTAAGGAAAAAGTTATTTTACATGTATATTGTTATTGTTTCCTCAACATGACGTGGTCAACAAAGACTTGCAGTGTCTGAGCAGAAGTCAAAATATCCAGCTGCATTTATGTCCATCAAAGTAAATCAATAAAATTTAAATAAATTTAAACACAGTTCTAGCCCAACTGGGCTAGATTTGACCGTTTCTACCAGCGGTGCTACCTACTCTGGGTGGGCGGGGCCATCATAGCCAAGCGCTGCAAAACTTGGATCACAAAAAGGACAAGATAAAACTTTTCGGACTCCTTCTTGACCGTTTTTTAAAAAAATTTCGGCGGGTTTGTTACTTTTGTTAGGACTGATTGCTCTTCAATGATGTCACATTTTTAGTGTTGGCTTGCTTGAAAGTGGAGCAGGTACCAAAGATAGTAATGGTGTGTAATTGGCACGAATCTTGCGATAAGACAAGTGTCTGATACACAGACACGATGCATTGGGATATATTGCGATACTGTAGGAACAAGGATATATTTGTAATCCATTTTTAAATACTTACTTACTTCCTGAGTAATTACACGTCTTGACAGACAACCACAATATTTGGGGTACAGTCCATCACACATATTGAACTACATATACAATGGAGAAAAACGTTTTTAAAGGTGTTTGCATATTCAATATTTAGTTTTGTCATTTCAAGAATAACCATTCGATATCCTTAAACCTCACTTTAACTCCAACATTAAGAAAAAAGTTGTTTTTTTATCGCAATATATCGATATAAGACATTTATTTTATATTGCCCTACTTCCAATCCTAATAACTCTATATTCCAAGTGCACCAACTTGAACTCATAGGAAAAACACTTGCATGTGAAATACATCCTGTTGAGTTTGTCAATGGAGGGAAATGACATGTTGAATTCAATATTTAAGAGGCTTAAACAGCAAGAGATTGGCCAACACTGGGGGGGGGCGGAGTAAATTAAAACGAACTGAAGACTTTGGAGAAAGATGCGAGCGAGAAGTTGGCGACTGTATTGGACAAGAATTCTCATCTGGTCGTCTCCGCAAGATAATGACAGGAATGTTCAAGACAAGCGCGCATTCCTTAAACGCCTAAGTTTTGACTTCAAACTTCATTTTTTTTTTTTTACATCCAAAGAGCCGACCCCGTCCAACCCCCTCCCGACGCTCACGCGGGGCAACTGGAGTGTCAGACAAAATGCGCTTTAAGTGCCCATTCCCAGTGGTTGGACTTCCTGAAGGGGGGGCGCTGCTGTTGGGGGGGGGGTTTTGTCTCCGTCTGGCCATTCAAGTCTTAAAGCGAGCGAGAGGAAAGAAGCCAGTGGTAACTCCATGAAGCGAGCATGTGTGAGCGGTGAGAATCGGATGGGGTTGCGCGGGAGTGCGGGGGTGAGGCGGAGGTTGAGGATTAGGGAATTAGAACTCCAAAGAGAGGGAGGAGGGGGGTGCGCCTTTTGTTGGTTTTTCCTCGGACGCCCCCCCACCCTCCCCACTATCCCTTCGCCTCTTTCTAGCGGGCTTCGCCTGTAGGCTGCAGCTGCGGCCCGCCGCCCGCCGCCCTGCATCTCAATGAGGACCCGGCTCCAGAGGAGAGAGCCTGATGTGGGTCCATCAAAATAAACCAGCGGACATCGACATATTTCCTAAGATTAACTGGAGGACGGACACTCGTTCCATTCTCTCCGAAGCAAAAGGGCGCCTTTTGGTCGGTCGCGTCTTGAAGTGTCCGGGGCTTGTATTAACGTGAGCCTCCATGACATCCCCCTCCTCTGCAAAAAACTTCCCTTTGTTCGGCTCCTTCCTCTCCCATGCAGCTGGAGGCTGCACTCCACTGCCAGGAATTTGGCAGCAGCATCAACAGGTTGCAGAAAAAAAAAAAAGGCCCGCCCCGGCCATCCAATGTAGCCCCTCTCTCTGGCTCTTCCTCTTGCCCGTCTCCCTTTTTTTTTCTCTCTCCATCACTAGGGGTTGCTGCCGCTACCGCAACAAGGAAAAAAAATGAGGAGGTGGTGGGGGGGCAAATGGAAGCTGCCCCTCTTTCTCACGCTCGTAAGAAAGCCCTCACTTCTTCTCGGGGGTGAGTGACACCTGCTGATTACCATAGAGACACTGTGGGAAGTTCCCCCTGCCACGCTAGGGCCCGAAAGGTTTTGCCCCCCGCTCGCCGAGTAAACAAGCAGTCCATGGATTAGTTAACTGGGTTACTGCATGGCAAACAAATAAACACACATTATTGGAGAGCAAATTAGTGCCAATGAACTTCCAATGACCAGTGGAAAGATTGAACGCCCACAAACAAGCCGGAGTCGTCCCCCTTCTTCCGATCGAGGGCGACCCCTTCTTCCAGCTGTGGTCCACAAAAGGAACGTCCCCACCTACTTTTTTTTTTAAAAAGTAAAATGGTTTACGATCGGCAGATCCAACAGGTGCAAATGTTACAATTTATGCATCACTCTTTCTTTCTGGTCCAGACCTTCTTAAACGTAGAAAGACGTGCCAGTGAAGTGATTAATGTTGGGAGCCTGCAAACATCTCACTGTTCCATAGATGCTTCCGCCATGAGTCCAAGTTGTCAGCGGGTCATTATCCTAGCAACGGGGGGGGTGGGCTGTAGCATGTGGGGGACCGACATAGAGGGATTTGGGCTTGAAGGGGAAACAGGCGGAGACAAAAATAAAAGAACATCGCTAATAGAAACTGGAAAAAAAGTTAAAACAAAGCGAATGGGAGATGAAAAGGAAGTGGAGCGATGCGGTTGTCAGGTGTACTCAGTGCAGTAACACCATCACCGGGGCTGGAGCGGTCGGCGCTGGAGGTGCAACTTCTGGCCAGATTGACAGCTGCAGCCCACTCATTTATTTTGCTCCACCACATTTAGCAGGAAGACTGATGAATGAGGGTGAGGCGGGGTGGACGGGTGGAGGGGGGGTGGTCCTGCTGTGACAACCTCTGCTCCGGATAGTGCCAAAAGGGTCCTCGTTCTGCTCCTTATGTTTAATTCCTGAAGTTTTCTTAGATATTAAACACTTTTAGATTCACTATCCAGAGGACATGAGCGTTAACTGTCATTTTATTCACATTCATGGTTAGTTAAATGAAAAGAAAATAAGTTCTTGAACTTATTCACACCCTGTAGTGTTTCAAAAAAAGTACCCTTTAAGCCCTCGGTTTCAATGAGAGCATCTCCATTACAAATGAGTCAGATACTTTTTTGGTAGAAACACCAAGACAGGGATAGTGTAGGTAAAAAAGCCGACCTTGAACTTCTGGCTACTAGGTTACAATCATTACACCCTTCGCAACAATGAAATCCTGCGATATCCCGTCGATGACTGAGTACTAGAGGATACAGTCGACTCCAGCATCTTTTAAAGTTGATTTTTGGAGATTTTTTTTTTCATCATGAAATATGACCCTGAAAATAAATTAAGACATCCCTAGTTTAAGAGGTTCAGTATATTGTTAAGGCACTATCTGTACCTTCGAAAATTACTTTTTTTGACGTATCAAATTCCTGCCATACTTACATTAAAAGATTTAGGGGGGACAGTCTTGGATAAATAAGTAAGTAAGTAATATTTATTTATATAGCGCTTTTTGAGACCAGGGTCACAAAGCGCTTAAACAATCAAAACGATACTCAAAAAAGTACATACTTTAAAGATCAAGATAATACTGAGAACAACACAGGAGTTCCAGAAAATCAAGGAAAAGCCTGAACAAATAGAAACGTCTTAAGATGATAATGCAAGAATTCGTAAGCTTATGAATCTTATGACCATTTTCCCTGACTTGTCTTAGTGCTACCATACTGTACCCTACTCTTGTGTTGCTTTTCCTCCCGCATGGTACGTCAAAGTATGTACCTTTTAGTACTCGCTCCACTGTGGTTCCGAGAGAGCTGAGCCGGGACTAAAAAGCTAACGTCAACCAACTGCTGATCATCAACACAGGAAACCAACCCCGTTTTTTTCTAAACCCCATCGATGGGCTTGAAAAGATGATGCGTGGTCCGAGGATGAGGTCTAGATCTTTTTGTGACTGGTGAGTACACCATATCCTCCGATATATAATGACCGCCACGCCCCCTGTAAGTGGGTTAGCTCGGCCGTTGGAAAAACACAACACAACAGAACATTGTCGAGCCATTTCTAGACGAGTAGGGCTGGAACTGTGTAGTGGAAAGGTGCCATACGAGTGTAATTTTGTGTTTTTCTATAAAAACAATTACATATTATTGACAGCAAAACCACTTTCATTGTTAGTTTATTTAAAAAAAAAAAAAGGGTTGATGTATTTGGTAGATGTGCTTGATCTTAGGATCTTCTTTTATGTTTGTTTTTTTTAATAACGACTAGAATTTCTGCCTTAGAATAAGTAATATTTGGCATTAATTGACTTTCACTGCATGGTTTTAAAGGTAATTTTTCATTTTTAATTCATTCTTAATTCATAGTGAACCCTGACAAAACAATTAAGCAGGATGTTTACGAGTGAACGAGTGTGTGTGTGGCCTCTCACTGCCGGCCATAATTCAGGTACGTCAGTGCGAGTCAAAACCCCGGTCATAACAGGTTTCACACCATCGTGGGACGATCTCAAAATCAGGTCGACGTGAACATCTGAAAGTCACGGAAGAACACAACAATCCCACATCGGAATGGGGGGGGGTGAAAAAAACTGAATTCATTCTTGCCTCGTCTGCTCAGCAGATGTACCAGACCATAATATTGACACGCCAATATATCCCAGACCACCAACAGGCTCTTGTACTAGTCCGGCAAAAAAAAATAAAAAAATCAGCTGATGGGCCCCCGGACCAAGTGATTAAAAAGCTTTTCGGGTGACACGTCGCACAAACACACACAAAAACATCCATCCACTCTCCTGGGGCTATCCGGGTCACCGGGCAATGTTCTGGGAACATCACAAAGACGCTGCTCAACTTCTGTCTCGCCCCCCCTCGCCCGCCCTCGCCGTCCTTTCATAAGCTGGAGCCAGCTGAGCGTGCTTCCCAAACCCAACAGTTGTTGCGGCCTTCGTTAGCCTAACGAGGGGGCCGGGCCCCTCATCCTTGTCAGGGAGCAAATGAGTCAAACAAACAAGGGCCGGGGAGGAGGCGAGGACAAGCGAGCGCTGTTCCGTCGAGCTTCACTGGGTTTCTTGGCCGCGGCGCTCACCCTGGAAACTAAAGGGGAACCCACAATCTGCCTCTTTGAAGTCGGGGCTGACGCTCCGGGGCTTTGATGGAAAAAAAAAACTTTAGGAAAAACACACTCGAAATCGAGAAGGAAATGACATGCTAGCGAGTTTTCCTGCGACCGCTAGAGGCCGTACGCACGTTCACGGCGCTCGGGTTATGTGTGTGTGGCTTCATACATAACAACTGTTTATAGGAGTCACAACAAAGTTACAGTGCCTCTGCAAGCCTGTACTTGAGATGCAGCCGGCGTGCGCGACTCCCAACCAGACATGCTCGCCGTCGGGTTACACGATTTGCATATGCGTGTCGACATGAAATGTAGGCCACGAGCAGGCATATATTCCGGGTTGCCTCGTCTTGCATTTAAAAAAAAAAAGCAAAGGAGAGAGGGACAGTCATAACAAGGAAGAGCCCACGCCGCTGTCCAGACGCCACAGAGCGTTGATGACGGTGGAAGCCCGAAGGCGTGTCCTTCACGGTGACATCATCGACTCCCGAGTGCAGTTCGTCTGGAGTCGATGTCAAGATCGGGGCCAAGGCTGAGCTCAGATTAGCACCTGCCGAGGAGCCTTGTAGGGCAGTAGAGCAAGAATGTTCTTCTACATCTTGAGATAGCCACCGTATATTGTATCACCTTCCGCCCACACGGTACTGCATAGTAAGATTTTAAAGCTTCAAAGCTCCTCGCCATCCCTATGGGGCCAACAAAACAGTGAACTCCCATGATGCCTTTCTACACACTGCTTTATCAAGTGACGGCTAATCGGTTGCTATAACACTGCATTTCAATTCTAGGTCCAAGTTGTCAAAAAGTAACGAGAGCCCTGATTGGTTGGCTGGGCGGCAAGGCATCATGGGAGATTTTCTGGTCAATAATACTGAGAGGGTTGTTGGGACCTCGTATGTGATGTTGAGTTCAAAGAAATATCCATTTAAATCTTGTCCATTTTCCTTATTTATCTAAAGCCATCATTTTTTATAATTAAATAAAATGATGCTGGTTCTTGAGAGTATACAAACTGTGTGAGAATGTGAAAAACGTAAATGACAGTTTGGGAAAGGTTTGTAAAGAGTGCAAAGTGGGGATTATGAGGCATCAACATGTATTTGAATAGTGAATAATGAAACGATCACTCCTTACAGGATTATTTTTAATGCAACATTTTAAGATCCTTCAATAAATGAGCCACGATAATGAGTCAGCACTTAAGTACAAGTCAAGGATGAGCAATTCAATTTCCTTATTGGAACATTTCCTGCTTCGACCAAGACTGGATGAATGAATAGTATAGATAGTGCCTTAACAGTACACTGAACCTCCTAAACTAGTTTTTTTCAGGTTCACATTTGATCTTCCAATCATGCTTCCCACAAATCAGAAGTACAAAATATAAAGCATCTTTACCTTCACCAGCTTCAAAATTCTGAAATAACATGTTTAGGAATTATACATATAAAATACAATCTAATTTTATATGTGTATAAAATATATTTTGATACTGTAAGGACATTTTTTATTTGTAGTATTACCCATTCGTACTATTACTTGATTTTAGTGTTAGGGTTAATTTTAGTTAGGGTTAGTATTTATATAGCGCATTACTTTTAACTAGTCGCAAGTACGTTCATTAAACCAAAATATTTCCAAAAATCAACTTTAAAAGATGCTGGAGTCGACTGTATCCTCTAGTACTCGGTCATCGACGGGATCTCGCGGGATTTCATTGTTACGAAGGGTGTAATGATTGTAACCTAGTAGCCAGAAGTTCAATTGCAACAAAAAAAATGTATAAATGCTGGGAATATTTGCATGTTAATTGTACATTTTATTTTATACACACTTAATTGAAATAGGAACAATAAAAGAACTTTGATTTTAACGGTAAAAAAAGCAATTAAAAAAAATTACTTCGAAAAATATTATCAATACAGTGTTGTCAAATATTGATGTTGTTAAACAATATTGAAATATTTAAGTGTAATGATATATTTTCTTACAACGCTAGTAGAGAGGTTACCCAAAAAAATGCATTTTCTGGATTCAACATGATCCCAACGATTATAAACTGGGGTGTTAATTGAATTTGTATTGTAAGAGGATTAGCATAAAAAAAATAAACATTAATGAGATTTTAAAGTTATTTTTAAAGTTTAAAAACACATATAGTAATTAATAGTTAAATCCAAACATATATTCAATCATTTAAGCTTTTATATAGATTTATTTTTAATACATTTAAGACAAAAACCTCTGTAAATGTCTGATAATAACATCTGACATAACAATACATAATATCCGACTAGTTCCTGTTGACAACGCGTTGACCCAAGAACGTATTTCCTTATATAAATTTAACGATGCCGACAGGGTTCAAAGGTCAGCTGCAGATCTGTCATTTCTGAATATTATAGCCATCGGTAGCAGATGAAGTTGACCTCTGCATTATCTCTAAACAACACACACACTGTTTATGGAAACATGAAGGGCCATCGCCGGCTGAACCTTAAATTGGTGTTTTGAGTCAGCACATGGGAGTAATGAGCACGCCGGAGGAAGCCGAAGGAGCCGTTTATTATTACGCCCACGTGAAGCCGTGAGTCACTTGGGTGGCGCCGCCGCCACACACAGAAGCCGACACCGCATCAAGGGAAGACGACCGTCGAGCGCCGGCAAGCTGACGGACGACACGACGATGGCCGCCGCGAGTTCACCTTCTGCGCCGTGGCTCGAGGGCACGGCCGGCGTGACAGTGATGCGACACTAAGAGCCTGTCAAGGAGGCCCGGCAGACGCCCTCCAATCAAAAGTCGCTGAGTCCGGGTGACATTTTCGCGGCAGCACAGCTGCTGCGCTGTGACAGCATGCCAGCTCACTCGCTCCTGAAGGCTTGTTTGTTTAGTGTGTCACAGCTACTGTAGATAGTACGCGCGCTGATAAATAACGCGTGTGAATGGATGTGCACTTTCACTTCGGCGTGACCAGATTGTTATCCTACCGGTAAACCTTTGTTTCTTTTAAGAGTTAAAGATTTACAGCGGCACTTATCTTTGTTGACCAAGGTGTGGAAAATGGGTCTTTGCCAGTTTGGATACTACAATATGGTACTCTTGAGCTTAATCTACATATTTAAGTACTGTGTTCCGGTTAGAAAATGTGAAGTTTATTTTAAATATATCTGCACGTTTAAGATAGTTATCATATGGGAGGACAAAACAGTGCATACCACTGCCAAGGAGCAGGTTTCATGACTTTATAAAACACTATAAATGAATATATGATATTGATGCATCAATAAAAAGAGTTTTTTGGCAATTTTGTACCAAAATTAAAAGCACTGTATCAATTTTCTTTTTTATTTACAATTACCAAGCAAATATTCAGGGAGTTTGTTCTTTTTTGTGTCATTACGTTCATTACAGCTAAAGGAAATACTGTGCGATCGAAGACTAAGGACAGGAGGATACAGTGGATTCCATCAGCTGATGTTTTTACATATTTTGGTATAAAACCAAATAAAAGTAGTTACGACTTCGTCAAGATACATGTGGTCTGTAAATCCTATAACAATAGAGTCAAGTACTCAGACTATACTACAAATATATCCTTGTACCTGGACCTCCATGTTTTTAAGAATTTTGTTGGCTCTGCGAAAAATGTAATTTCCTATATTTTCCTGTAAAAAATGTGTGTTAAAGGGTGTCACCAATTGTGATTGACAGTTGATAACTGTCCTCATAGTCAAAATTAAGTTAATGAGTGATTTTGTTGTAAACCCTGTTTTATCAAGTTATTTTCTCTATTAGTGGCTTCTTATCCGAGCCGAACACTACCACAGTGGAGAGAAGTACAAGTCAACCTTCAAACTCTTTCTGAATCCTGATAAAATAACAGAACACCACCAAACTATACTCACTTCCAAGATAGCCCACCTATTGCCAATCCTAAAACATATCAGTGGGAATCAGTTCACAACTTTTCTATTTAAGAAACATCTACAAAATCCTATTAATTTTGGCTCCAATTGTTGATTTATGTAAGAATATTGATTCTAACAACCACCTCCAGGTACTCGTCGCACTCTGCTCCAAGTTTGAATATCTTTCTCTGATAAAATAATAAGTCTAAAATACAACATTTGGAACTTGTAATGCACGTACAAATTAGCCCCCAAAATTATACGTACACTGGCACAATCACTGTTTCAGATCTGCTGGTTTGGGATCAGTATCGGATAAAAAACCTATACGATACCTATCGTACGATACCTATCGTAGTAAATATCTCATACTTAGTGTTTTGACGCCATCAATTCCCTCATTAACGCAATACAAACTTTATCCTTTTTTTCCTTAAATTATGAAAAAGAGATCGACATCGCTATTGTTTAGCTCTAGCATTAGCATGTAAGGTATTATCGTTTGTACTAAAGTCGAATATATCTTTTACTGTAACTTCTTTTCAGGATTGTTTAAGTGTACTTTAAGTGCACGGCTGTAAGACTAGCTTAAATTATATAACGATGTAAGTAGTTAACGTAGTTTAATAAACCAAACATTGAATACAAACCCCTTCTCTGAACTCTATAGTCAGGCTTTGATGTGCTTTCTTTACCTACAGTCGTAGTTGTTGAGAACATATTTGGCCTCGGGTGCTGTTACAGGAGTGGGCCCTACGAGGGAGTTTGCAGGCCAAGTTAATATGCAGAGATCCAGCGCTCAAAGCCAGCAGGTATGTGAGGAATGCCTCTACATCTAAACAACAGGGCTCACGCCCGACGCCGAGTTCGCAGAGTAAAGAACTGGCGCTGTAAACTCTTGACGTCCATCCCTGGGCCAGGACAAACAATAATACAAGTAAGACACATTTTTCCAGAGAAATCAAAGATGATTCTCTCTCGAACACGTTTCTTTATGTCGCTAAAATAACGGAGGAAAGCTTGTGATCCAGTCAATGCTACATGGTACAGACCCGGAGAGACGCCATTGAACATTTTGACCATAATTGATCTTACAAAAATAAAATTCACCTATAACCTTGTTACTTTATTTACCTCTTTTATGCAGCCATCCCTCCTTGACGATCACCACATTGGTCATGTTGGTGGGAATGGTGGAGGATCCAGGATTCCCACAGGGAGCGTCACCTTGTTCCCAAACGTTGCTTCCGTCGAGCTGGAGCCAAAAGACGCAGCAAAGTCCTGGAGTTCACAACTGCCGCGTCAATCCTGGTTATCTATTAGTCGAAGAGAAGTAAAAATTAGCCCAAAAATGAGGTGAAAGATTCTTTTCCGCTCGTCTGAATATTAACCCTGAACATCCAGGAGGTACTGACTCAGATAGAACCTGATTTATTTAGATTTTCAGGCTGCAAAATTGTTCTAAAATGAACAAGTTTTTGTGTTTACTTTTGCCTGATAACATAAATTAGCTGTTATTAAAAATTAGTATTTTAACTTTTTAATAAAATAATTTAAATGAGGGGGGAAAAAAAACTCAGGAATGTCTTTGTCAAAAAGTTAAATAAAACAATCTGAGGATTAATATGGACATATTTACTTCATTTAATTCAAAAACTTTCCTGTCTAATTTAAATTATTCAGTTTTACTACCACACAATAGGTGAAATGTCGGAGTTGTATGATTTAGCACCCAAGGACTCTTCTAACCAGGGGTCTAAGAAAATTTAGAAAGACTTAAATTTTCTTTGTTCATGGCACCTTATCAATATTCAACAATGCCGTGTTGTTTGGCTTCATGTTTTTGGCTTGCCATTTACATTTTACTTTAAAAGTTTTCTATGGTTTGTATTTCAATAACGTGTGTACAAAATGAAATCATTTTAATGTTTTTATTTTTAATTAACTTGCAAATATTTAGCGTTTGTTCATTTTTGTAAGTAAGTAATATTTGTGTTTCAATTAAACATCCGGCCACTTGATGGCAGATGCTAGAGTAATGAAATCCAGGCAATGACTGAGGACGAGAGGATACAGTCGACTCTACCAGCTTTTTGGTTTTATAACATGAAAGCAGTAATGAATTTGGCCAAAACCCCACAGCCATGGAGTATCGCAATATATGATCGGGAGATATCACCAGATTCTTGCCAATCTACTCCCCTACTTTTAACTCAGGTAAATTATTTTTGTCTCTATAGTCACAATGAAGTTGATCTATTTTTAGTGAAATCATTGTACACCGTGATACACCAAGTTTTATTTTCCCTTTTTGTGGCTTTCTCTCATAGGACTGAACGCATTAGCGGAGGACGAGAAAAGCCATACAAGTCAACCTTGAAAACCTCTTTAGAACCAAATGACAAGACAGGCATTGACTGGCAATGTCATACAACCTGGAATTGACTGTATATAAACTCTTCTTTTTCTAATGCAATAAACGCTCACAAACTGCACATGTTTTTACAGTCATTATTGGAAAGTCAACTGCTTTTTTTCAGTAGTGAAATTATTCTGCAGTTACTCTTGATGCTTGTGCAGGTGAATATGCTCTTTGTTTGCGTCGATTCTCTACAGAAACACTGGTAGTTTCTATACTAAGCGTTACATACTCCCAAATACTTTAGATGGTGATTGAACTTTCTAGACATACCTATCAATTATCATCAATAAAGGGTCGACTTAACCTGAAATATTTAAAGTAAAAAAAAAGGAAGGTACAATCTGCTTCAGGGAACCATCAATTGCTGAACTCAGTAACCTGCAGTTGGAGCGGTGTCATCTTGATACAACAACAGGAAGTGTGACTTAACAGAAAGCAAGTTATATCAGACTCCCAGTTTCAACAACATGTTGTCAAAATAACAGAAGATCTGCTCTCGGCCACCGGCACGACAGCGTAAAGGAGTTTATTTTTGCTCTTTTGGGTTTACAGCGCCACAGTTTTGCTGCCTGGAGCTGAGGTCGAGAAGAAAACCATTAGCTCTCTCCCACAGCTTTATGTGCGATACACAAGATGTACAGTATATACACTCGGGCAGACCACACAAACAAACTCAGACGCACACCCCGCTGCCAGAAAAGCAACACAAGCAGTGGAACGATGCTGGAGCCACAACAGAGCGCTGCTGTTTTAATGGGAGCGACCTGTTGCTACTGCGGCCTGTGTGAAAAAAGCTGGCCTGCTGCCATCGCTGCAGCCACTGAATGAACCCAGTACCCTGACAGTGGGTCACATGGTTCTCCTTCTGAGTCGCCACCGGCCCGTCGGTCCCTGATGTCACTGCAGCTTTCGATCATTCATCTTTCTGGCTCCGGGGGCCACTTTCATTCAAGGCGAATCAGTGTCGGGCTGGAAAAGATGCCACACACTGCGGCCCGGAACAAGAACCGCGTCACGTGTCCGTCGCACAAGAGAGACCAGCACCGAGACCACAATAGGGTACAAACCAGGATCACAGATCAATTATTAACAACAACAAAAGAGCTACCTAGCGAAGACACGGCACGGTAACACGCTATCGCAAACATACGTGAGACTGGAAAAAACCTTTGTTGTGCTCACAGGCTACTCTGGAACCAGAGGTGGTCTAGTCTACTGTACAAGATCCTCCTTCAAGACACTAGAAATCAAATCAATAATGACAAGAAAGTGACCCAAACATCCTTGGAAATAAGTCATCAATACTCAATATGTTCATAAAAATATTTTACATACGATTAGAATTTATAGAAGTGGAGGATGATGAATCCAAACGTGTATAAAAATGTTACAAGTTACTGTTACTATTGCTACAAAAATAGTTATTCACAAAAAAAGGGGATAAAGGATGTTTTATAAAAGCTAATTTAAACAACATTCATTGGTAAGAGCGGTGGACAAGGATGGCTAAGCTAACAACAACAACAAGCTAACAAGCTACTGAAAAAAAAGATTGTGAGCATTTCACAGGTTAAGCACATTTTTAAAATGTTTGGTATCAGAGTGCATGGAAGAAGGCGAAGAAGAGAGTGCTGGCATGGCAGACGCAAATAACTGGGGTGATTAAAAAAAGACAGTAGTGGTCCTGCTGTGATGTATGGATGAAGACTTGGGAAGAAGAAAGAAAATTAGTAGAAGAGTAGAAAAAGAAGAACAGTAGAAGAAGTAGTTAAGTAGAAGAAGAGTAAAAGGTTCTGAAGGAGAGCAGAAAAAGAGTAAAGGAAGATGCAGAGGGAAGAGTAGATAAATAGAAGACGAGTAAATGTGTAGAAGAAGACGATATAACAAGTAGAAGAAGAGTTAAAAGGTGCTGAAGAAGAGAGTAGAAAAAGAGAAAAGTGAGTTGAAGGTGGGGTAGGAGTATATGAAAAGATGAGGGCTAAATTAGAAGAAAGAGTAGAAGATGAAGAAGACTAGATGAGTATAAGAAGATGAGTAAAAGGAAAATAGTAGAATAAGAGTAGACGTTAAGAAGAAAAGTGAAGGAGTAGAAGGTAAGTATAAGAATAAAAGTAGAGGGCTGAGTGAAGAAGTAGAAGAACAGTGGATGAAAATGAGCAGAAGAAGAGTAGATGTTGAGGAAAAAAAGTGAAGGATTCTACTCTTTCTCAACATCTAGAAAACAAATGATAACAACAGTAAAAGGACAAAGAGGAACAGATGATGGGGATGATAACACCAAGAAAGAGATGAAGAAAAGGAGGAAACAAAGATTAAAAACGTTTGTTAGAAAAAATGAAAATGGTATAAGACCAATAAGAAGAGGAGAGGACAAAGAAGAAAAAGATTAAAAGAAGAAAAGGAGTAGATAACTCAAAATGGATTTTAAAGATTAAAAGAATTAAAAATGTCTTTAGAAAAAGTAAAAAATAAATATTACGAACAAGATAAAAAGACTAAGAAGAACAGCTTCTACAAAGATCTATATGATGAAGCACATAGAGTCACGGCTATCAAAGAAATCACTGTTTTCATCCATAGAATAAAACACAACTTGACCACTTTGTGCCGACAATAAAAGCCGACAGTGTCGAAAGAGAAAAAAGCTATTTCCATCCGACGACTCTCGCTGTGACTGGGAGGAACGCTCATGTGAGTGGCCGTCATAAGGAGCGTGTCTCTGTGATAGTGGATCAAAACCACTGCGGCGCAGGCACAATAACCCCGACTGTTTACACTTGCTGAATCTCAAAGCACATTCTTCAGATTCAGCAAGTAACCAGTGGCAGATCTGCGTCAATGGGATCGGGTGGGAGGTGACTGGCATTTTCTAAACAGCGCTGAAAGCCGGGCAAACAGTCAATGGCCGCATGATTACACTGGCTTGTTGCGTCTTCGCCCGGTCACATGCCGCGTCCCTTTTGCGTACCATAGAGGACAGAGGTGGTCTTGTGACCCACGAAAACAAAAACACTCACACCCAAGAGTGACCTGAGAAGCATGAGCTGGAATATTGAACTCACAGCATGAGTGTATGAATGATTTATTTTGAAACCACTTGATCGACGCCTGCTTCTCACTTCTTTACCTGCACATTTGGTTGGTTTTTCTTTTTCTAGGTGATTCTTTTTCAAGGTCTCGATGCTCTCAAACCTCTACTTTAAGATATTCAGTATTAATAAAAAAGCGCACTGACTGTAGGCACAAATTACAATATTCGTTATAAAAGTGCAACACAAATTAGTTTTTTATATAAGAATCATAAACAAAACACAGGTTGTTTTTTTGTGGTGGGAGTAGAGAATAAAATAATGAAATATTACGAATGGAGCAAAAAGAGATGAATAAAATACTAAATAAAATGGTGCATAAAAATAGTAGAATAAAAAAAAAACCAGAACATATTTATCTTAAAGTGCCGTTCAGGACAGATGGATTGAAATCTCGTTCACACGTGTGTATGTTGTGAATGACAATAACGTTTTGAAACACAAAATCTGATCTTTAGACACTTGATCAATATCTCAATGTTTTCAGTAGCTTATTAACTCCTAATAAAGTCGATTCAAACACTGTACGAAAGCAGAAAATAGGAACTCTTTGCACTTTTATACCGGTTATTACGGTAACCATGATTACTTGTAGTAGAAGCGACTAAACACAGACCAGCTTCACCTGCACATCCATCAAGAGTATCAAAGTACAATAAACCCTGAATAATGTGAATCTGAAAGCGGAAGATGAGAGATTTACACATGGCATGATGATGATGGTGAAAATCTCTGCAGCTACAGCGATGAGTTCACTGAGAGGGAGTGACAAGAGGGAGATAGTTGAGTGACACAAAGTGTAGCGTTTAGAGACTTGTTGATCAGTGTTGGTTTAATTTACAAGTGTGAGTCTCACTCAAAATAAGCAAAAGTAGCTCAAAGTGAAAAGAGAGATTTTTTATAATGTAAATATAGTAATAATTGTTGCCTTTTTAAGTGTAACACAGTCTTAAATGAAGATGAAATAATGTGTAATAACTTGAAAATGTAACTTCTGGTACAGAACTGTTCAGCTATACTTGTATATTTAAATAAACATAATTGTAGTAGTAAAAGGGTTAGAATATACCCTTGCCTATGACGCCATTATATTTTTCTCACTCCCAATTTGTCAATCTTTTTTTTTTTAATATTTCAGAGATCCAATGAAATTATTGAATAATACAATATATTCATTAGATTGTTGTCTTTATATAAAGAAATATGAAATAATCTTCTTGGGGGAGGTATGCGCTGTATCAGTTCTCACCTGGTTTCAAAAATGTTATTCCCCTGATCATTGGAAAATGTGTTACTAAATGTGTGTTTCCCAAAGTCACTTCACAACTTACAGAAAATGTCACATTTAACTTCCCTGTTACTTTCTGTAAGTGCTTCTACTATTCTTACCAAGTATCAGACAGGAAGTACACTTGTTGAAGCTATTATTGCGAGCTACACTAGTCTGTAGCTTCTTAGCTTAACCCTAACAAATAAGGTAAATGTGGAAGACATTTATTATTCTATTGAAGTAAACAAAAACAACAAGGATCCAAACTGACCAATGAGAAGTTTCCAGGAAGTGACAACATCAAATAACACTTTATATTAACAGGGATGTACATGCTTTAAAAAATAGATTCAAGTTAAACCATTAAAGATAATAACTAGTAATTGTTGTCATAAACACTTTTTGTTGTTATTGATAATAAGAAAGTGACGTTAAATAATAAATAAAAAACACGAAAGTGCTTGTGTGGTCGAACACGTAAACAAACAGTGGCGCTTCCATGACAATGAATGAGCTGATGTGTTGTTTACGAGTCTCCAGCCCCGGTGTTTTTGCAACAACAAAAAAAACAACAACAACAAGAAGAAGGAGAAGAAGTTTCAAACAGATATTTGAGTTCACAGAGGTTGGCCTCAGGGCTGCTACTGTCCCAAAAAACTAGTCCAAGAAAAAAAAATGAATGGTTACTTCAGGGAGGACTGCAGAAGACGCTCGAGTGGTTCGACACATACTTCATAACAGAGTTCGGAGCTTAATGTTAAAGTTAGGAAAGTATTCGACTTAACGTTTTGTTTTTTTGTTTTTTCTTTAGCGACAGAAAGGATCTGGGGCCTAGCAGGGCAGTTTGGGTGAGAGTAACCGCATCCCATCTAAGTACAATGGGGACCTTCCCTGTCTAGACCTCTTGTAGTTTAACCATGCAAAGGAAACATTTACCTGGGCAGGAATTCAACAATGTGTCCGTCTCATTACTGTGAGCTGTTTCGGTTGGTGTTTTAAGTTGATAAGTCCTTCAACAATCTAGACAAAGTGCGCCCATTTACTCCGACTCTCCTGCTGTCTTCCACTTCACCTCCCAGCCGCGCCGCGGACTGCCTGCCGCTGTGGCGGAGCGGCTCCCGGGCCCTAGAGCCGGCCGTGTATCCGCCGCCGCCGCCGCAGAGAGAGAAGCCACGGAGTGTTCCTCAAGTGTCCCTGTTGAACCCTTCACTTTTGTCCTACATCGAATAATGTTTTATTTCATTCATATAGTTACTTAATATTTCTAGTCGTTTTTACAAGAACTTTGCACGAACAGATTTAGTAACAAAATGTTATTTTAATTTTTTATTGATTTATTTATTTTTTACAAAATTTTCTTTATGGTCATTTTCAAAATTCCATACTATACTATATGCGTATTCAATAATAGCAAAATTCCTAAAGTAAACATCAGAATCAGAAGTAGTTGTATTGCCTGTAATAAGTATAAGTATATTAATTGGTTCTTTTTGGCTTTCAAAACATGTTTTATTATAATCATAGTTATTTTATGGTTTATATTTTAAAAAGTTTTTTTTTTTACGATTTACATGCAAATATTTCCATGTATAAAGTCAAATGCACCTCTAGAATATGACGTTTTATATAGTTGATCTCTTCCACACGAATACATGTAAATAAGAAATAAAATTACTTAAAAATGTTGTTTTCTGTTTTTTAATTCCTGCTTAAACTTGGAAGCGCAAAGAAAACAAATACAAATGTAAATGGAATAACTGATTATTATCTTTGTGTCCATGATGATTTCCGAAAATCACTTTTTTAAATTCATTTTGAATGTCTTTATTTATTTTGTATCTTTTATTTTGGCTTTTTTTTTTTTTTTTCATAGTTCTTTATTGTTTATAATTTGGTTTCAGAACACATTAAAGCAGTTAAGACTTAGTCATGTTGTCATGTAAAATTCTGTAAACCTAGGGGCAAGTACTCTGGTAATACTACAAATATATATTTGTTACTACAGTATCTCAATATATTGTGACAAATCGTATATTTACCCTGTATTGTGATAGGTATGCTGTCATCAGATTCTTTCCAAAAAACAACCCTAATCTTTAATCTGCTAATTTAAATTATTTAAAAAAAAACAACCATAACACGTACATGTTGTTAGAAAGAGAATTCTTCTATAATACTTTGTTACACTTGATATCTTTGCTAGTGGCTAACTAAGCTAGCTAGATAAATAAAAAGTGTAAAAATAAATAGAACTGTTATGTAAAATGGGGGACATTTTCAACTTAATGCTATACTTGATATCTTTACTAGTGGCTAACTAAGCTAGCTAGCTAGATAAAAAGTGTAAAAATAAAAATAACTTTTGTGTAAAATGGAGGACATTTTCAACTTAATGCTATACTTGATATCTTCACGAGTGGCTAACAATGCTAGCTGCAGTGAGGTAAACTTTATCATCCTGTAACAAATGATTGATAGAAACTGTAAAAAATGAAACGAAATTTTATGTAAAATGGAGGACATTTTAAACTTAGCTAGCGGCTAACTATGCTAGCTGCGGTGAGGTAAATTTTGCCACCCCGTAACACATGATTGATAGAAACTGTAAAATAAAATGAAATTCAATGTAAAATGGAGGATATTTAAAACTTAATGTTATACTTGATAACTTTGCTAGTGGTTAACTATGCTAAGTGCAATGTGGTAAAATGTACCACCCTGTAACACATGATAGATAAAGCTATGAAAATGAAATTAATTGTAATGTAAAATAAAGGCCACTACAGTTTCTATTAGTTAATTTGCTAGTGGCTAACTATGCTAGCTGCAGTGAAAGAAAATATGACACCCTCTAACACATAATAGATTAAAACTTAGAAAATAAACTGAACTGTAATGTAAAAATAGGATATTTTACACTAAATATAACATTTGCTAATTTGCGAGTGGCTAACTATACTGCAGTGTTAGCTGATCTATGGATTATTTCTGTCTGAAATGTGTTTTGTTTTGAAAAATAGATAGTATTTTCTCTAAACTAACATTAGCAGGTGACTCTTCTGATCCTTTTTAAATCAAATTTACTCTAAGAATCTACCTGTAAACTTGTGTAAGTGCATTAACAAAAACTCTTATGATTTCTTTTCTGTTTTTATCTGAAGGTCAGCTTTATATTACATGAATGTCTTGTTCTAGATGATATACATGTTTTAATATGATAGATCATAAGATTAGATAATGAGATAAATGTGCATTACAAAAGATATAGTCTGTCAAAAATCTGTTACAACTTCAACAAAAAATATAAAAAATAAATAAATAAAATAATTATGATATATGTTTTTTTATTAGAAAAAACATGATGCTTAAAATTAAAAAGTAAACAGATTTAATTAGTAGAACTAGTAATATGACCACATAAACAAGCAGAAGTGCACGGTCAGCATCTTCCTATCATTTTAATGTACTTCTTGCTAGTCCTGAACCAGGGGATCCCATAAGTTCTTCCCTTCTTCTTCCTCCTCTTTGTTTCCCTCCACTGCTGGAGTGTCTTGTTGATGCACATGTTCAGATGATGAGTAACAACTTTCCAAAAATCCCCCTCTTCAGTGTGTGACTCCATGCCGTTCCCATTAAAGATTCCACCGCTCTGTTTTCTCACTGCTCTGTATAAAAATACAACAATCCTCTGGATCTCACAAGACTCCGCCACCAAAGCACCTTCGAACAGAGCTGCAGAAAAACTTCCACAACGGTGGGAGTGATGATGAAAGCGTGTTTAAGATGGTGGTGTATCAATATTTAGGGGTTTATTTGCATCCTAAAAGGCGTCGAGGGCTGGAGCCACCCTCATTGGCCGGGGCACAGTGGTCCAGCGGAGAGAGTGATGTGGCTCTTCTGTGGCTGGCCGCTCGGACTACACTGGAATGTGGCTCTTTTGTTTGTCTGACAGAGGAGTGGGTCGGGGGGGAGAATGCCATTGATGATTGCAGAGAGGAAGAATGAACCTCCAGGAAGTGTTCTCTCTCTCTGCCCACTCCCCCACTCTCATTCTCTCTCCCTCTTTCTCCATCTTTTTTTTCTGTGTGTGAGAACTTTCGCTGTGCCGAGCCTCGCTCTCTGAGGCCACGGTCCCCGGGCACAACCACTGCTTTGTCTTGTCCTGTGAACGCAGACCCCTCCTCTGCTGTGAGCCCATGTTTGCCAGGACCAGGAAGAAAAAAAAAAAACAGCTCCACGGCTCCTATTCTTATCACTGGGATGGATGATGTGGGACTGTGAGTGAATGTGTGCTCATCAGGCCTAAATGTTATTGTTGTTTAGAAGGTTTTTTTTTTTTAAAGGAGATTCACACGACATGACAGAGTGGGTTCCAATTAAAGGAAAGTAGATGTTGTGTCAGATACTTTAAACTCTTCCATGCCTAGTACAATACAAAGTACACACATACATAGTAATACAAGTGGGTTTATATTTGTCAAATGGCTTTAAAATCTGGTAGAAAAACATTACTTTGAGGGCTTAAATTCAATTTGGAATCATGGTGAAAGTCCGGCTTTCTGAACTATTCATATTTCTAGCAATAGATTGATGATCTAGTCTGGGAAATAATCCTCATTTTAATTGAAAAACAGTCTCTATTTCACCTTGAAACTTCCTCTAATGATATGACAATTGTGAGTCACTGTTGACGAATGATGTTTTCTGATGATATGGTGATTTTAGGTGACATCAAGGAAGGGAGTGGCGGAGACGCTGGTGAGAAAAAGGAAGTGAAAACATCATTTGGGGTTAATAGTACAGAGGAAATGGACTCAGATGATGGTGGGTGAAGAAGGGAGTGCAGGCAGGGTGGAGATGATTGTGACACCAGAGGGAAAGTAAGTAAGTCGTCTTCTTCTGGGATCATGGATCTATTTTTAGGGTGTCAAACTTGTGACCTGAAGTCCATTTTCCGGGCTGTGAAATGATATTCTGTTGCCCAACCGAGTTTTTTTTATGAGAACAAGGGACTTCATCTTTGTACAGTGTCAGGTGGTAAAGTAGCAACAATCACCATATGATATCATTTATATTGTTTTGATGATAAAGTTTTAAAGCAAGCAGATTTCTTTAAAAAAAAAAAGTTTACATTAAAACTACATTTGAGCCATATGCAACACAAGGGATACATCAAACACGTTTGTTTTTGGGACACATAGATAACACAGGTTTTTACAAAGAGATAATAAAAATAATATCTTCGGCAGAGCTAATAATTTGCTATCAAATCTGGAAATTACTTGTAGTTGAATAACATTATTCTTGAAAAATGTACCAAGAGGAAAAAAATTAGTTAAGTACCTGTTTTCGAGAAAACAATTATAAGATCTCCCCAAGTTATGCTTTTGTAAACAACAATATTCATTTTAAACTACCTTTGATTGGTGGAAGGATCTCTTGCGATAGAGACGCACTGAGATGGAGCAACCAAGAAGCTAATTTAAACTGCCTACATCAAAACATGGTAAAAAAAAAAGTTAAAAAACATCTTAATTCAGAATCATGTTTCCTCGCAATCTTTACCCCTGATGTCCCCCCGTTGCTTATATGGAGACATCTGGGACGAACGATAATATTTTTTTTAAAGAAGTGAACAAAAGCTTTTTTGTAATTATTGCTGTATCGTTAAAAAAACTTAAACGACCCCATCAGGGAGCCCTGGGGATCTCCCGATGCGGTAATTGTTTCTGTTATGTTTCAGCGTGATAGCGAAAGCAAGAGTGACATTTTATTTAGGGGGGCGCTTGCTTGCGATCATCTGGAAGACATCCGCCCGTGTGTGACAGTAACAGCCGGACTAAAAATGGAATAAAGCGGTAAGTGGATAAGAATCTCGCCAGTGGCCCCTTCAGACCAGTGGCTGCCGCCTCCCCTCCACATTGCTCATTCCCTCCTGTGTCAGAAAAGCTGCGAGGAGCTGCAAATGGCCCTTTCAAAACACACGACAGCTGGAACACAGGGCAAAGGTGGCCCAGGCAGTTGAGGGGGCGCGAAAGGGAGGGACGCGAGGAGGGGGACGAGGCCAGCAGCTGCAACCTCAACTGTGCTTCACCGCTGTTCTTGCCACCTAACAATCAATAAAAAGGGACCTTGTAACTTTTTTCTTTTTTTTTTTTACCCCTGCTCTTAATTCCTTCTATAAGAAAAAATTGGGGTTGAATAAATCCCAGTCAGTATCGTGTGGAGTCTGGGAAAACAAAACACTGGGAGGTTCAGTGCCAGCCAAGGAATTCCACAACTCAAGGGATTAGAACGGCCACCAAAAAAAACAACTAATGATTTCCCCCGAAGAAAAACTTAGACAGAAAATGAAATAGCGGAGAAACAAAAAAATACTACGCTAAATACTCAATTGTCGTAGGTGCGCTTGTGTGTGAATTAGCAGTTTCTATTTTTGTGTTTGCCCTTTATTGACAGGTAATCTGTCCAGGACTAATCCAGCTTCCTTCCTTTCTGTCTCTCAGCCTGGATTGACCTACACTCTCAGTCCGGGACGGAAGATACAAAGACGCAGAAATACATTTTCACACTGAAAATCAGACAAAGGATTCAAGATTTGATCAATAGATGTTTTAATTCTCCTATGTTGTGTCGGATTTTGTATTCCATTTAACAATAAAAAACATTTTCATTTATATATGTTAATCAACCACTAGAAGGTCATTTTATCAAGTTTACTTAATTATAAGTATAGTAGGTATGTACTTGTAGTGTACTAAAAGTTTTCTTGTAAAACTTCTTCAGACTAAATTTGAACATTTTAAGTTTTTAGTATACTCATGTCTATACTACCAGTGTACTAGGTATAAACTTGTAGTCTATAGTTTAGTTTAATGAAGTATACTCAGAGTATACTATTCTCTATAATACAAATGTACTAGGTATAAACTTGTAGTCTATAGTTTATTTTACAGAAGTATACTGGTAGTATACTATTGCCTTTATACAAATGTACTCAAAGTACACTGTTCTCTATAATAAGCATTTTCTAGGTATGTTCTCTGAGTCTAAAGTTTGTTTTACAGAAGTATACTCAAAGTATACTGTTCTCTATATTAAAATGTACTAAGTATGTACTCTGAGTCTATAGTTTGGTTTACAGAAGTATACTCAAAGTACACTGTTCTTTATATTAAAAAGTACTAAGTATGTTGTACTCTGAGTCTATAGTTTAGTTTACAGAAGTATACTCAAAGTACACTGTTCTCTATATTAAAAAGTACTATGTATGTACTCTGACTCTATAGTTTAGTTTACAGAAGTATACTCAAAGTACACTGTTCTTTACAATACAAATATATTTTGGCATTTGAACAAACACAACATATTTTTGTCTCAATATAAACATCCAAATCCATGCAAGACAGACACCGTCATGTATCCAAAGTGTTGACTTGTCGCCCGTACATCGCTTTGCAACACCAAACAGTTGAATGCGTGTATCTAACCATAACACCAAAAGTGCTCTCTGTCACCTGTCACGTACTCCCACAATCCTTTGCACAATTCACTTCTGGATCAAAACAATAATACAGTTGCCACAAGAAAAAAAGTAGTATACGGTAATTGAATAAATGTAAATTAGTATACATGAATATAAGTATAAATCAGTGGAGTATTTTGAAGTATACCACTTTAATTGTTGTTTTAAATAAGTGTACTCATAGTAAACTTGGATATACTTATTTTTGCTTATATTAAAATTGATTATAAAAAATATATGTGTTTTAATTCATGTTAAACAAGTATAAAAGTATATTAAACTATCAACTATCATGTCAAGGTAAACAGCGTGACTTCCCTGCTGACCTGGACAGGTGTCGCTCTGTTCTCTGCCGCTTGCTGCCGCTGTGTGAGTTCACGCGGTAACACAGGCTCAGCGAGGCGCGCCTGATCTCGCGAGACTTGAGCCATTATCAACCTGCCTGACACACAGCAGCGCCGCTGACTCTGTCGGGGTCGGACTGGAGCTCAAGAAACGACGAGGAGAAGCGAACATCTGGCCGCAACATCATGGAACAACACCGGGGCGTGTAGCGGGCGAGACCACAACGACAGGACCGGGGGCAGCGAAAGAAAAAACAAACAAGAAAACAAACCCAATGTAAGTCCTCTTTGTTTTTGGAGAAAGTTAAAGCTTGTGTCGGTGTCGCTGCGGCGATCTTGGTATTGGAGTTCCTTCGCTGTTTTAAACCGTGGAACGTGTCCTTTAACTCGCGGGAAATCGAAACCGTGGATTATTTAAAATTGAAGTCCCGGGCGTTAACATCTTTTTTTATTTTTTCAAGTTGCGATTTTCAAAGTAAAAATTTACGCTTTAACGCCCTCTTTAGACCGTTCAATATAATTTTATTTTTTATTTATTTTAATACATATATGATGCGTTTAGGAAGCGTCGGATTTTTTTGATTTTTAAAAAAAAATTTAAACAAGTTTTCGGCGTCGGTTCCGGGAGCGAGTTAACATATGGCTGAAAGGCGAGCACAGCTGGAGGTAGCGTTTCCATTGCGGTGATGTCAGAGCAGCTGACTCCACAGCTTGCGGTGTAATTAGCAAACAGAGCAGCATTTACTCGCTTTTTCCACCTTACACTCCTTACACTCCTGACACAACTTACACCGGCGACAAGTGCGAGGACACATCGCCCAGTGCGACGAGATCCTTCCAAGAGCAGGAACATCCCGGTCCCTGGGAACATGAGCGGGTGAGCGAATGAGAAAAGAACAGAAAAAAGTTGGATAAACTTAACTTGTATTTAACTACAAACTCCCATTTGAATTGTATTTGTTTGAGTTGCGTTTTAAAGTCGAAGTTATAGTTTAATTCCCAGACACATTTAGTGCACAACTTTTTAAAATACACAAACCGTAAACATTCCTGAAGTGCCTTTTGGAATTGCCTGCGTTTCTGTGGATCCAGCTGTGAGATCCAAAAAAAAAGTCAGAATTTGGAGGTGTGTAACTTATGAGGCATGATGTTTACTCTTCTGTGTTGCTATGGTAAACACCAACATTTAAAAAAAAAAAAATGGAATTGTTGGAAGGTTCTCTTGAATTGCTGGGATCTGTACTATAGTCTTACTTCAACTGTATAGTGTCTTGAGATAACTTTGTTATGATAAGACACTTTAAATAAAATTGAATTGAATTGAACTAAGAAAGCACCGAGGCGGTGTACACCTCTGCCAGGGAGCTCAAAGTCTGGACTTTGATCCAACTTAGAAATCGACCTTGCACTATTTGCACGTTTACTAGTAAAACGTATTAATTGATAGAACTATGTCGGTAATATTTCAGAGTTTTACCTTTTTTTTGTGGTTTGTTAGTTTGTTTGTTTCTTAGTGTTTCCCAGTTGTTGTTTTTTTACGTACAATTCTAAGATCTTCTCATGTTAAGCTTTGGTAAACAACAATATTAATACATGTTTTTTTTTGTTTGTTTGTTTTTGCTAGTTCTTAACATAGCGACAGCTGTGAGAAGACATTCAAGTGACACCTGCAAACTCTTTTTAAATCGGCAACAAAAACATTTCCTCAAGATTTCATGAAATACATTGACACCCTTTTGGGTATAACTATTTACAAAGATAACAATGCATGTGAGCTCCTTGGCAGAGATAATTATCAGCCATCATATCTTGAAAATACTAAGTAGTTGAATATCCAGTTCATATCCAGCTGTGGAAAGATAATAAAGTTTATCTTTTCACATCACATTCTAAGAGCTTCTCCTGTTTTGCTATAATAAACAACAAAAGTTATTTCAAATTAGTTGTATGTGATTGGGGGAAGTATCGAGTCGGTGCATACATCTGCCAAGGAGCCAATTTAAACTTATTTTATTAAAACATAGCAAACAAACCTATTAAAAAAAAAACTTAATTCAGAAATAAGGGTTACCATGGTTCGTGAAAAGTGATTGAACTTGTGCGCTAGCTAGTGCAACGTCTTATCGCTAGAACCATGTCAGTAGCAATCATAAAATTTACATTTTTCAAATGACTTAAAACATGTTTTGGTTACATTTTTTTTAGTTTTTGTCCCTTTTTTGACATGAAAATCCATTTTCACTTGTTTGGGATATAGTTTTTCGAAACAAACTTATGGATATAAGCTCCTTGGCAGATGTAATAATCAGTTATCATATCATGGGATTGACTTATAGTTCAAATTGTGTGATCTTAAAAAAAAAATGGACCAGGAAGAAAAGAAGTGTTAAGTATTTAATCGCGTCCCGTGAGTCTCGGATCCAGCTGTGGAACCGCAAGATCATTTCTAGTCGAATCCAAAACGTCTGTCGAGGTTAGCTTAAGGGTTTTTTTTTTCTTCTGGCTGATGAAGGTAACAGCAGTTCACGCACCGGCGTCTGAGGCTCGGCGGTGCCTGAGGGGTCCACTCTAATCGCCTCATTCCATTTATCCACTGTCCTGTTTTTCCTGTTTTTCATCAGGTTATGAAGGAAGAATGGAGTTCCCAGACCATAGCCGCCAGTTGCTGCAGTGTCTGAGTCAGCAGCGAACCCAAGGTTTCCTGTGTGACTGCACTGTTCTCGTCGGCGAGGCTCGATTCAAGGCGCACAGAGCCGTGCTGGCCTCCTGCAGCATGTACTTCCACCTCTTCTACAGAGACCAGCTGGACAAAAGGGACGTTGTGCATCTGAACAGTGACATCGTGACAGCCCCGGCTTTCAGTCTGCTCCTTGAATTTATGTATGAGGGGAAGTTGGAGTTCAGAACTCTGCCAGTGGAGGATGTCCTGGCCGCCGCCAGTTACCTCCACATGTACGACATCGTCAAAGTGTGCAAAGGCAAGCTGAAAGACAAGGAGCTATCTTCTCCGGACGAAAAGACGACGGGCGAGGGCCTGCCGGAGAACTCTTCGGACGGCGAGCTGCACAGTAAGCAGCTTGTGCTGCGGAAGTCCCAGGGGGCGCCGAGGGCCCCCCCGGCCGAGGAGTTTGACATGGACAAGAGCGAAGTCAGGCTGGCTGTCACCAATTGTGAAAGGTCCGCGCAGGGCAGGCAGAAGGCGAACGGTCACTCTGTCAGGTCCCCGGACCTTGTAAGTGTCAATTACGTGTCAGCGGAGGCGGAAAGCGGCGCCCAAACAGCTGGAAAAACAAAAGCTGATGTCAGTAGTTCTACCGTATCGCTGTCCCTGAGGTCTTCGGATGACATGGACTGCGCGCTGGATTTGTCTTTCAAGCCTCTGTCTAGCAGAGATCCCTTACACCCCGCCTACGTCTCAGGACAGCTGGCCCTCGACAGCCAGCAGCAGGGCACTGAGCCACTTGTTAAAGACGAACACGACTTGCTGTCAGAGCAGGAGGACAGTGAGCCGATGAGCCCTGAGAGCCAGCACTTTGGGAATAGTGCCAGGAGCGCGGTGGTGACAGGGTTCGCTGCCCTCTTCCCAGGCAACAACGGCTCCACGGCGGCCCTCCTCTCCCAGGAGGAGGACCTGATGGACGAGGAGGCCTGCCGGGGGAGGGAGGGCGCGCCCGGCAGGGAGCCGGAGGAGAGGCGGGGTCGTCTTCTGGGCGACAGCGAGGAGGAGGAGGAGGACGACCTGGCCTCCTCGGATATCTCCACCTCCAGCGGCGTCCTCCTGCCGCCGGGCCAACAGGTGTGCGTGTGCCCGCTGTGCAGCAAGGTCTTCCCCAGCCCGCACGTCCTGCAGCTGCACCTCAGCTCGCACTTCCGCGAGAAGGACGGCGCCCGATCCAAGCTGTCGCCCGACGGCTCGGTGCCCACCTGCATGCAGTGCAACAAGACCTTCTCGTGCATGTACACGCTGAAGCGCCACGAGCGCACGCACTCCGGCGAGAAGCCGTACACGTGCGGCCAGTGCGGCAAGAGCTTCCAGTACTCGCACAACCTGAGCCGCCACGCCGTCGTCCACACGAGGGAGAAGCCGCACGCCTGCAAGTGGTGCGAGCGCCGCTTCACCCAGTCCGGGGACCTGTACCGCCACATCAGGAAGTTTCACTGTGGCCTCGTCAAGACCCTCGCCATCGGATAAAACCTCAACACACACACACGCATACATACAGACACACTGGCAGTTTTTTTGTTAGCGAAGCTCTAACCCACGTTTTACATGTTCAATATGTAGCAACTCTGGATGACTGGTTTGATTCGATCAAACTTTTTTGATTTGAGAAATACTAACACTTTAATACAATCGTCAGACTTTATCTGTGCACATGTGAACCGTCCGCGAGTAGCAATATCTGATTTTTGTTTTACTCCTTCCTTATTATTATTATTATTATTATTTTATTATTATTATTATTTATTTAAAACTAGTAAACAAGGCAGCGAAAACTAATGACTACTGGAACTAGATTTATTGTTTTGAGTAAAACCCATCATATCACTTTTGTTTGTGGGCTAAAATAAGCTTGTGTAGAAGAAGCAGACTTTCTTTTTTTTTTTTAAATTGAATAATCACTTCTTTTTGTTGTGGCCTGAACACTGGTGCCTACTGAGTTCTCAGCGCGAGAATGTGGCGATGTTATGCTTCTGAAAGTTCACACCTGTTGATCCACGAGTGCCCTTATTTTGAAATTAATGTCAAATTTACAAGTGATTTAAGTTTCAGTTTCACTGTTGGATCGACTGAATGTTTAGGAATCTGGTTCTTAAAAAAAAAACAAGCTGCATTCTGGGTATTTTGGATTTGATACTTGCTTCCTATGTGGTAAAACCCTACTTGGTAAAACATTAAATACAAATGTTAGATGCCAAATATTTTGTTATATTTATGAAGGTACAAGGTACTTATAAGTGTATGGTATTCATAACAAATACTTTCAATTATAAAGAAAGATTTTAAGATTAAATTGATTGATTATGAAGAAATTAAGTTAACAATTTGAGTTGTTCATTTTACTCTTGCTTAGCTTAGCTTTAGTCTTTCCTAATGTATGCTTCACATTCATTTATTAGTTTATGTTTTGTTTTTGAAGAAATGAAAGTCGTTGTGGAGCAGTAACTGATTCACGTTGAGCGTTTCAGTTTCAAACTTTCAACTTTAAATACATTTAATTCAAACTATCGTTTGATGAGTAAAACATAACCTTGTCATCAGCATAACAACACATTGCTAACATGCTAATGTGGTTAGCAACACTGAAGAAATCAAACATAACATGATGCTTTTGAACTTGGATCTACCTTCAAAGTAGTTTGAAGTTATTTTGAATTGGGTCTAAAAGTTTCTTAGCTTCTGACGTATATTTCTACTAGCATGTTTCGCCAGAACCAGATTCATAAACATTCAAAAACTTCCCTGAAAGATGGAAACACAGATGTGCCGTGGACTCCGTTCACCATTAAGCTACCAATTTGCATGAACCTCTTAAAGGAACGCTCGCTCGATCATTAACTTCCCCCCCCGGTCAGAATTTCACCTTGACGGCGCCGCGGTGTCACCTTTCACCATTGTTGGTGGTTATCTGGACGAGCGAGCGACTGGACTTCCTGCTCGCTCATGCGGTGACGTGGACTCGGGTGCGAGAGGATCGTCTCCTCGCCGTGTGTGTGAAACGCTACTGAATATCTTTGTCTCATCTCTCCTGAAAAGACTTGATCAGAATTTTTATTTATTAGTTTGGTTCAGGGTTTACTCTGGGTACGCTACTCCAGTTACTGTAATCTTTGTTTTGTTCTTTGAACATAGAGAAGCACTTGATTTCTTTTTTCTTTTGGCATTGAACTATAGTCTCAACACTTTCATCTAGGCTGCTATTTTTTTTGTGTATTTAATGTAAATATATATCTATTTATCAACACTGGTCCGTGGAGGCGCGTCCGGTTTTCATATTCAAGTGGACAAAAAAATCGCAGGAGTTTTTTTTCCGCCACAGGAAGTAGTTGTTCAGCCATCGTGATTTGGCCGCCAACAGAAATCAGACAATACAGCCATTGTCCGCGACCCCCCAACACTCCCCCCTTTTTCCTCCTCCCCCCACCCCGAACCACTCTCCCAACCCCGCCACCCTCAGTCAGGTAGTTCTCAAGGGATCTTTGTAGATCCCTGTCCGAGCCGTGGGGAGAAACCGCCGTCTCTCTTTGCACATTTCAGGAGAAAAAAAAACGGAGGGACTGGAATGCGAGAAATGTATTTAGCGAAGGGAAACCGGTGCGGCTGTACACAGGTGTATTGTTAGAAGACATCAAAGGACGGCCGAAGAAAAAAAAAAAAAGATAAAAGTCTCATTGTCTTTGTCGATACTTCTGGCTCGAGTCATTTCTGAGGCGATGTGGCCGACAAGACGGCTAGCTTAAGCGCGTTAGCCGCTGCAGTGTAGCCGGTGTTGTGTCGACAACAGGTGCCTGCATCACACTCTCAACCGGCCTTAAAAAAAAACGACTCGTACTGCCTTCCACACAAACATGGCCTTAGAAATGGACGTTTCAGGGTGACGAAGAAAAAGAGGCTAAATATCCCTGAGCGCGACCTTGAAGAAGTCGCTCATACAAAGTTTAGTGTTTGATAACAACTTAATTTACTCCATCCAACTCCTGAAAAATTGTTAATATCTACTAACCACGAGAAAAGTCGTCATTAAAAGCTGGGTCAGAACAACTGTAATGAATCTGAGAAATCGATGCACTAAAAGGTGATCCGAACGAAATTCCGATCAATCATCAATGTCTCAGTCTTTGTCAAGGATCATATGCTGTTTTTTTTTTATTGTTTAGAATGTATTTATGTTTTTTAAGTGGTGACCTAAAGCTCCGGTGTGATCGCCACATGTGCCTTGTCGCCACAAAATGACATCTGGAAAAACCTGGTTTAGATCAAGACCTTTTTTTTTTCTTTATCCTATTCTTGCGATGAGATTTAATGTTTGTGTGAAGAAAAAAAAAAAACACATTTGTAGGAGCCAACGGAAACAAACCTTAGTAGTCGCTGTTGAATGTCCAACACTGAGATTGTCGTGTCGACGGAAGACGATCGATTCATGCTGTACACTCGCCGGAGTCGGAGGCCTCGTCCACATCGCCATGTTTTTTACCCTAATTAGACGTGTCTGTGTATCGTTTGTTAAGAGCCGGAATCACCTGCAAAAATATGGGAATTTTCCTTTAATTTTCTTTAAAGTGCAGGTTTTTAAGTTAATAATTTATATCCAAACTGGAGTCTGATTTGTTATCTGCGATATTTCGCTTTGTGTTGTTCCGGGAAAGTTTTCTATGAATCTCAAATTACCAAAAACGATACACATTTAATTGACTTTTTACTATTAAAAAACATGGTCGTGTGGACGAAGCCTCAACTCTGGACATCTGCAGGACTGTGAAGTTGTCTGTCACATATTTATTGTTGTTCCCCCCTCTTTTCACTTTTGTTTTAAAAAAAAAAGATAAAAAAAAGCTTCCTAATGTCAATGAGAATCTTTTTGATAGACTTTGTAGAAGTGCCATTAGAATTTAATATAATTTTTTAATGAGAAAAAAAGTATATTTTATAGTAACAATTGCTTGGAAGCTAGCGGTGTAGATATTAGACGACAATCTTTACGCAGAATTGACTCTGTTTAGGTTTTTTTGAAGCAGTTCTGAATTGTGTTTCTTGTTTGTTTTGGGGTTTTATTTTGGAGTGTATGTGTGTGTGTGCTGTGAAAATGTGACAATCTTTTGGATTTAGGTCTTTATTAAGATTTAAACGTAGAATTAAATGAAACAACTTTCTCTCACTGTGTGGCGTCCCTTCATTTGTTTCTCAATAGTCCGTTAAAATGATTCATCGAGTCTTTTGTCTGAGACACGGCAGCAACAATGTGTGTGTCTCTCTCTCTGTGTGTGTGTGTGTGTGTGTATACACAGACAACAGAACCTGATAATACCGCCGGTCTTACTGGTTCTGCCCCCGACTCGAGCCATAAACTGAGCTCAAGGACAGAATGAATCCAAAATGGCATCTCATTGTTACCATCATTTAAATATTAATCCGTCCGTTTCGGAGGCAAACAAACTTGTTTGTTTAGTGTCTGCAAATATTTGTGTTCGTCAAGCCCATCGGTTGCTGCTGCTTCTTCCTGGAACTCCGGGGTCGTGAGCCGGAATTGGGAATTCTTCAGGTTTTCATTCAGATACAGGTGCCAAACCTTTGAACCAGTTCCTTTGACAATACTTAAGAAATAAATCAATTACCGTCAAGTACAATTTTTACTTTAAAGCGAGGTTGGAGAAACATGATACCAGTCAGGCATTTCTAGTGCAAATACATTTGGGATGAAACCAGAGTCCCCAGAGAAGACCCCCTAACCAGGAGTATAGCCTTAAACATCGGTTTTGGTTTGGTGGTCCGAGCTGCTGCAACATCTGGTGAAACGTCCAAAGAAAGGTACGTAGTTCTCTCAACTATCAAAGGGAAAGCTCCACACTGAGTCACCGATGACTCAGCTCTAAATTCTCACTACACATCCTTAGGGAGACCCCTTAGGGCCAAGCTCTGCAGTTTTAACTTGACGCCAACCACTCGGATGTCACATGGCGCTGAGCTCCAAATGAGGTCACTGTTGGTCGGCAGTGAAGGGGTTACACTGGTCAGCCTCAAAGCAAGAAGGTCACTGGTTTTCCAGAGTCCAGATTAAGGCCAACTCAGTGAGTTTCTCAAGTCACTTTTGCATAAAAGCTTTGACACAAGAGGTCCTGCCTTCAAGTTCCCACTTCAGGGCAGCACCCTTTTTCATCACTTCCTGGTTCAAAGCATCAAAGTAACGACCTACAAAAACGTTGTTAAACGTTAAACCTATGACTCTGGAGTCAAGACACTAAAAACCATCACCATTGTGCTGTGATACCCGACCCGTGGTTTGAAACTTCGCAACCTCCTGGTACTCCTCTTCAATACGGGTTCCTCAGTCCAACCCTTGCTGGATGAGTTCATCGGCCTCCAGACACAAAACAGTCTGGACCTCGCCCAAGAACCACGAATCAACTTTTCTTACCGACATACTCCTACTTACAGCGTTTGGTTTTTGATAATGGCGGATGTGTTTCGCTAAATGTCTCTTTTGTGACGTCACTATCTGACCAATCAATGGTAGGCAATCGGTTGCGCCACATACCGGCTTGGCTCGCCTAAAAAACACACTTTTAAGGAAGCGTGCTAGTGAAAACAAACAAAACCCAATAAAACAGAGTCACGTCAAGTTGAGCTTGAAGTAAAAAGGGCCTGTAGCTAACAGGTGGTTAGCATCGCAACCGTCAAATCCGACATACTGGTTGGCTCGTCAGGTTCGATTCTGCGGTCCTACTTTCAGGTTGAAAGGTCTTATGAGTTCATTTGTGGACGTTCAATGGATGGAACCCCATCTTCTGACACCAACATTTGATGTCTTGGATGGATCGATTAGTATAAAGAGTTTTGGCATCAAAACATCACAACTGAATCGACCGAAAGACGACAATTCTTCCCCCAGGGCAGCACGGTGCTGTAGTGGTTAGTGCAGGAGCCTTACACTAAGAAGGTTGTAGGTTCTATTCCGTCTAAAAGGCAACTGGTTTGGATGTCCCAGTGTGGGATTCCTCTCTGCAGTTTTGTTTCCCACAGTCTCAAGTGAACCGAATATATAAAAAAAAACGACTCCCAAAAGTACAGAAAGCCCAAATCTTGTTGTGTGTTTCTGTGTCAACAAGTGGGTGTTTGAGACACAAACGTGGGACCATTGAGAACTTTAATTACCTCCCAGCTGCAGCATGAAAGAAATCCAGCTGCTTCTTCGTCCCGGTAGGGTCGGACCAGATTCCCACCACCATCCCCCCCCACCCTGAACGGCATCCACTCTGGGAATGGTATACACACAACACAAGGGTTTGCATCCAAGTACCCCTGCCCCCTCGTCTATACCCCCAAAAGCATGGCCCCCCAAACCTCAGCCGGGTCCCAGCGCTCTATTGTGCGTGTGGGTAGTCGCTCAGCCGGGCCATTGTCTGGTCCGGACTCCCCGGCACGTACTTTATGCACAAACAGACGACACAGCGGCGCTGGCATGGCAGCTCCGACATAAAGACAACAATGTCCTGCCAAGATCATTCATAAAATCCACGGAACAGAGCGGCGCAAACACGGAGGCGGCGGCGGCCCACATCTGCCCGCCCCCGGGGGCCTCACGGTGGCTGCTGTTCCTCGCGGTCCCCCTAAAGCGTCACATGGAAAGTGGAGGTCAGGTGAGCGGGCTTAGCTCCACAGTGCAATAAAACATTCCTCTCTGAAAGCCTGGACCGTTCAGTTTGCGTGTGTTTAGTGTGTGTTTGATCAGACCCGTTTTGACTTCCAGTCGTTGAACTCCAGAGACCTTAAAGGTGCATCCGAGGACGTCGCCCCCCCCCCCCGTCTCGGTCGAGTTCTTTTTCTTCATTATAATGGTTTCTTCCCGAAGAATTCCAGACTCGCGTTCGGCCCCAGGAGTTATAAAAAAAGTTTCGCTTCTGTCTTCCTGTTCAGAAGGAAACGGCCACAAATGAGTTTGGTTTCATTCCAAGACGTCCCCTTTTTCGGTGACCCACATCCTGAAGTCCGAAGGACCGAAATTGGTTGGAAGACTGTCTGTAATCCCAGGGGCCACAACTTCTTCTCTTCTTAAAGTCCTCCAGCACTTGCCCCAGGTAGCTGGGACAGGCTTCATTAAAAGTTGCTTATAGACTGAAAGGTGTGTTTTGTCAACTTTGGTGTTTTCCCAATGAGCCAAAATGATGAAAACGAAAAAATGTCACCGGTTTTTATTTTTTATTTTCAAAATTCCAATCTTTCAATTAGATTCACATCTCTTTAAGATTAAAAACCGCATTGAAACGTAATTTATCTGATTACTTTTCTGAAATGTTTTCTTGATACACAAATAATCACTTTTATACTTAAAAAACAATGAGAAAAATGTTTTTTTTAAGGATTAAAATATTTTATTTAGATACAAAAACTTTATAAATAGTCAAATCTTTGTTTCCTATTTAGATTTAAAGCTTTTCATTGAATTCAAAACTAGTTTATCCCTCAGCAATTCTTTCCAGATTCAATTTTTTGATGCAAAAATGTTTTTTTTCTTAAGTTGATTTTATACTCTTGCCAAAATATCAACCTTTTACACTACATTTGACACCTTTTCTTTGGATTTTTTTGTCATATAAACCTTAACTTGAACAGAAAGACTTTTTTTTTCCAATGAGACACATCACTTTTTCAAGTATTAAAATATTTCTTTAAGATAGAAATACTATATTATTAGTCAGATCTGTATATAAAGTAGAAAAAAGCCTCCCATTGTATTCAAAACTTACTTAGTTGCTCTTTTTCCTAATTCAAATTTAAAAAAAAAAAAGATTTTTTGGTGGAACTTTTGGTGATAAAAAATGTTTCGTTTTGTTTCTTGAGTTACTTTTATACTCAAAACAAATATCAACAACTCATTTGATTCTAGATTTTACACCTTTACATCAAACAACTTAACTCTTTCCCCAGATAGATTAATTCAGCGCAGTTTTGAAAAGAAAAAGTTAAGATACGCTTGTTACAATATTTATTATGTTATATTTCGGGTATTTTTTGTCAAGTTTTCTTGACAACCGCGCTCTAAAGATGTGTTCACACAAAACCTCTTCTGCGCTTCACACACCTGACTTCCTGCTGTCTTTAATTGTGCACCTTACAAAGTAGGTCAATCTACTGGCAGGTCTAAAGTTATTGTAAGGTCAAAATGGCGGAGTGAAGGGGCACCATTTCACCTTGAGGGTTGAAAAAACGTTTTAAATAGTCAATCATTGATCTTCAGTTGTCTCCATAAACTGTGACTTTAATGTGTGTGTGTGTGTGTGTGTGTGTGTGTGTGTGTGTGTGTGTGTTGGAGAGAAGTTGGGAGGAAAAGTTGTAAGTGTCTAACAGCTCAACAAGGCCAGCGGTGGGAGCCCTTGACCTCTGAGGGGACGGACTGCCAGGGACAGCTGGTGCGCCGCTCTTATTTATTTATTTCTTAACAATAGACAGGTGGTCACACTTGAAAAGGGCACAAACACACACACAAACACACACATGGGCTTGTCTACCAGAACACACACACAGTGTTTACCTCTCTGTTCTCGCACACATGCATATGTTTATCGTCTTTTAGGTTGAGCCTCGTTTGACTTTCAGAACAACTGATTATGGATTAAAATCTACACTCGATGAAAAATAAAATAACTTTTTAAATGAACAAACACAAGATATTGATGGACAAACATATGTGAAACAAACAAACAAATTTAAGTTAATTATTCTCAAGAATGTGTTACAAACATCTGGATATTTTTTAAAATATATTTTAAGTTAAACATTCGTTTTTCTTTTGATTGATACCAATAATACCGATCATTTTCAGATTTATAAGATTCATAATTTATATTTAAAGAGATTTATTTTAATTATAATTAAAAATTCATATGGGCATCTCTGCATTTTTGTATAGGCATGATTTGATTCTTATATCTCTTATTTTATTTTATTATTTATCTCTTATTTCATTTTTATATTCTATAACCTACCACAACACATTTTTTTTTTTTCTGATGAAAAAAAAGTTTTCATTCAGTAAAAGTTTATTATTATTATTATCTCTGTTTTTATTATATTAATGTAAAACCTTCTCTTTGGATTTTATTTCAGGATTCAATTATTTCATCAAGACACGAATCTTGTTTATTAGATTCATAACTTTTCTTTGGATTCACTTTTTTAAATCTTATCTTGTTTATTCAGATTTAAAACTTTTTAATTCATATAAGAAAAACTTTTTTTGCACACACAACATTTTATTTTTTGGGCGGGGGGGATTTTTTCTCTTTATATTAAAAACATTTTAGTTGTTTTTTTCCTCAGAATGGTAAAGTTTTTTAAAGAATCTTTATTATTTAATTGAATCCACTTTTAACTCATATATTTCTTTAGATATTTATTTTTCTTAACCCCAATTTTTAATTCCGGGTTAAAAGGATTTTCTGGATTCAAAGCTTTTCCTAAATTGAAAACAACTGACTGCAGTGCATCATGGGACTTGTAGTAGGAGTTTATTTTTTTAATAATTTAATGATCTCGTCTGAGTCTCAAATGCAACAGCTCAGCCTCGAGTTTCTGCTGGTGTTGACGCCACCTGTGCAGGAAACAGCCAAAAAAAAACCTCTCCAGCTCCTCAAGTGCTGGTCCTCACGCAGGCTTTACCTTTTTAGGATCAGCTGTGCTCGACCCGGCCAGCGCGGCGTGTCCTTGCTCCAGTGTACAGCTGTCACTTACTCACACTGGTGGAGGCTTATTTATAGCAGCAGCATCACTGGCCCAGACCACAGCTGGTCCCCCAAAAAGAATGGCTGAGAGACAAAGCCACGTGCTCCCGCTGGCTGACCGTGGTCGGTCCTGTCTGGAGCTCAGCGGCCCCCCGACTCCGCAGACATGTAGCAAGGGGGCGGAGAGAGAGGGGGCTCTCTGATAGTGGGGGGTCTCTGCCGTGACCTTTTGTTGATGCTGGAGGTTTCATTTGGGATTCAAAAAAAAGACACAAAAAACGCTCTTTTCACTTTGCATATTCAGCAAGTCCGCCTCCTCTGCGGGGTCACGTCCCACTCGTGGTCCTGAACGAGTGTGATGGACGGGAGATGGAAGCGAGGAACAGCTGGAAAGGGAGCCAGATGTTAGCGGGTCACAGTTTTCCCAGCTCAGTGTTGACAGTAATGGACACGAGTGGATCGACCCGGAAGTTTTTTTCCGAACAAAAACATCACGGTTCAGTGTCAATGACAGCTGTGCATGACCTTCCACGAATGAACAAGAACATTTACTTATATATAGAATTTTATGTACATTTTCTGATGCTATTTAAGTCAGTGGTGAGCAATTGCATTTCATCAGGGGCCACATGTTGTGAGGGGCCATCAAGAGGATAACATCAAGTTATAAAATCAAGCTAAATATTCTAAAATTCATATTTTATTTTATGTAACTTAAAAGCAGTTTCCAAATGTGTTTTCATTTACATTCAATTTTTATGAGGTGGCAATGGAGACAAAAAAATTAAAATAAAACCCATATATTTAGAGACTAGTAATAAATTAAATATATGAATATAAATCAAAATGAGTCTAGTTTTTCCATGATATTAGTCCAATCAAATAATACCCTGAGTTTAATATGATAACAATCTTGCTTTGTTGTATTTCATATCTATAAATATTTTCTTGTTTTAACTGATATAGTAACTGAGTGGATATAAATAGTAAAAAAAAAGGCCAAAAGCATAAAACAAATCCCCAATAGTCCTATTTAGAGACTGAGTACAAACATATATAAAATGTGTGAGTTTTGACATGATCTTTGACCTCATGAGGGCCACATGACCACATGTATTTGGCCTTCATGAAATCATCAACATGATCAAAGGTGATGCAGGAACTCGACATTTTAATTTATTCATATTATTTATTACTCTTCTCTAAATATGACACCAAGGTTTTTGTTCAAGACCTTTGTCTAAAAATAATAATTTGATATATTGATATATTATACAATTTACATTATTTATTTTTTGTATTTTTTGTCTTTGATGACCCCTTAAAACAGACACTGTATAAAACTTGACCATTTCGTTGCCCATCTCTGATTTAAGTTCCATTTAAATAACTATTTTCTCTACATAAAACTGAAGGGAACATTTTATTTCCTCATTAAAAAAACACCATTTATCAAAATTAATGACACGTAAACACAAAAATAATTAATATTATTAATACTTGATTAAACTTTTTTTTATCAACATACATCATTATATTAATCAATGAATATGTAATTCGATAATATTTATATTTTACATCCTTTTTTACATTTTTAATTAAATTTTTGTTGAACAACAATATGATTTAAATTAAGTTTTACTTTTTCGTATTGCTTTTATGACGAACAGTTTATCCCGCTTGTTTGCTAAAAAAGAAGGATTCTAAAAAAGAAAGATTGTAAAAAAGATCCTACAGAAGAAAGTCTCGACATTCTTCCGGCAGCTGGACACACCTGTGACGTCACTCCTCGCTCCGCTCCATCAGGAAGTTCACTCGTCCACGTCTTCCAGCGAGTCACGTGACCCGCCGACTCCCGGGATTCCTGCCACTCGGAACCATTAGTTTATTTTCCTGATCCTGAGCAAACGTCAAGGTCACTGCTGCGGAGACAAAAGAAAGAAGTGATAGCGACGAGAAAATAAAGTCTTTATCGTGACCTTTAGTCAAAACTTCCACTTGAAGCGAACACACGCGGAGATGCTGGGAAATATCGCCATCTGGTGGTGAGAAGCGGATTGTTTACAAAATTGAATTAAACGTCGTCATTGAAGATATATACAGTATATTTTATATATATATATATATATACATGCATACATACACATAAAGATTCCTAATCATTCATTTATTTTTCATTTTCGCTATTTTGGGAGGATCGATTTGTCCCCCATTCGTGTAAAAATGTATATAAAGCACTTGGTACAATTGGTAATTTTTTTAATTTAATAATTAACAAAGTAGTCAATTATAAAAATATCTTCCTTTGGAAAAATAAGCAAATTAAAAAAAAATAATTTAGTTTAAGTGTGATAAGATCTGTTTTGTTTACTTGATTTATACTTTTCATTTTAACACTTTTATACTACAATATTTACATCAACAAAAAGTTCAATATTTACGACTTCGGGAAAGTTCACTTTCTACGTGAACTAGTTCAAAGTTCAGTTAACCAATTTTAAAATGAACTAGTTTCAGTTCTTGATTCAAAGTTCAACACCATAAGCATAAATTAGTATCAACATTAGATATACGTTACAATGAGCTCCTTTAAATAAAAAAAAAGATTTTATAAAGTCAATTATATCTGTATTAATACCAAAATATGCAAAATTTCTCATAATATAGACAAGTACACAGAAATGTTGTGGATACAGTAAAGAATATAATGAAATACAAGTGACTTTGACACTAAATATATAAAATGATAAATGGAGATTATCCAGTTAATCTCATTTTGAAGCCTAGAGAACCAGGTATAATCAAGGCAGCATTTCCGTCTGTTCGGCCACAGCGATGCGTTCATGGTCCTGTGTAGACATTTTTTTTCCATAGTCATAAAACAAATTTTACGTATAGAAATAATCCTAAATACTCTCGACTTCATGCTTCTGAAGATTCACTTCGTTTTGAAGCGACAGTTGTGTTGCCAGATTGGTCGTTATCCTGCGATACATTAAGACTTGTTTATAGTGTTTAAGGGGGTTATTGTCTTTGTAGAAATCTGGCAACTTACTGGACGAAGAGCGCGAGATGTTCAAAATGAACGTTCATCCAAAATCTGAACTAGTTCATGAATTCTGGTTCGATGAACAACTATGAATATTAAGCAGATGGTTTAGGAGACAAACATTTATCATCATAAAGACCATTATGACGTAGAAAACTGCAGAAATGTTGATACGATTCAAGTTTAATTCAGTTGTGAACATGGAATATATACAAGGACAGATAAAACGTTTAAAAACATGGTCTATACTCGAGCTTCTACAGCTTCTCCTTCGTCATGTGGAGCAGCTGCAGCAGACGACCTCGTCGTACGGCCCGCTGTAGCTGAAAACAGGAAGTCGAACGTTAAAAAGAAGTTTCGGAATGATTGACACATGCGTGGCAGGAACTCACTCTAAGGTGGTGCAGACGGAGCAGCAAACCCCGGAGCAGTTGGAACACTGACGGGTGCAAGAGCTGCAGACTCGACGGTCACACTGGGAGCAGAGGGTTCGGACGGAGAGACTCTTCTGACAAACACAGCAGCAGCTCAAGGCAGCAGGACCTGAACAGAAGGAGAAACGTTTGTATGGAATAAAGTTCTTATTGAAGTGGCGCCATCTGCTGGTGAAAGAGTGTAACAATTCAATCTATCTTGTAAGTAAGTAATTTTTATTTATATAGCGCTTTTCCAGACCAGGGTCACAAAGCGCTAAAACAATCAAAACAATACTCAATAAAGTATATACCTTAAAGGTCAAGATAAAACTGATAACACAACAGGAGTTCCAGAAAATCATGGAAAAGCCTGAACAAATAAAAACGTCTTAAGATGTTTCTTGAAGGAGTCAGTAGACTCTATCAAGCGCAAAGAGAGAGGAAGATCAGATAAAATAAGATAAGATTGACATTCACAAATGTTAAAAGTATATACTTTAAAAGGGCAAGATAACACTGATAACACAACAGGAGTTCCAGAAAATCAAGGAAAAGTCTGAACAAATAAAAATGTGAAACTGAGGAATTTAATAGGATGAGAAAACCCAAGTAGAAGAGTAACAGCTGGAGGCCAAACATGTGGAGGTTAATTCTAATATCTTTGAATCAAATATAGAAAGTATCAACCAAGAGAAAAGATTGTGAAACAGAAGTTTTAAAATAAAAACCAAGCAAAAAGACAGTAAAGTAACCTCATGAAACAGCAAAAGATAATGGACAAAATGTTATAGCAGTTTAAAAATCTATATAGAATATTGCAATAAATTAAAAAAGATTAAAATACCCAACAACATTACTAATTAATGATGCATTATTTAATAATTAACAACATTTAAATGTATTTTGTTGTTGCATGTTTAAAGAACGTTTTAATAAGTTATTTAAAGTTTTGCCCATTTTTAAATAGTGTTAGATTTGTCAAAATGTTTCAAAGCAGAAACAGAATAGATACAAATTAATACAGAATATACGATGATGCATCGTTTAAATAAAGTCTCACTTAATATTTGTGTTGCTGTATAAAGTACATGTTTAGTATTGGTGGCTCGTTTTAAGCAATAAAAGCTTTTGGACAAAATGTTTTAGAGCAGAAACATAAATAGTTAAAAATCAATATATAATTTATCGATAAATAAGAAAAAGTGTTGAATGTTGAGAAATGATAAGTTTTAAATTGAGAAAAACAATGTTTTCAATCTAAAGGCTAATAAAAAGACAAGATGAAATTTTACATCTCAAAAGATATTTTAGCCTTTCCATTAAAATAAGTTGGAGTTAAAAACAAATTTAAACCAACATCTTATAATTCACCTCCATTTGACACAAATCAACACATGGACTAGTCACTTCCATCCGTGACACACACCTTGAACTTCGCTGGTCCTGGTCAACTTCCCATCGTTCCCGATAATAGTCTGTCCTCGCAGAAGAGTTCGTTCAGATGCAGCAGATGTTTCTTCTCCAGACCAGATCTTCACCACAGCCTTGGCGCCATTGAAGAGAAGATTCTTCGTCTTTTCTGAACAACAAAACACTGGGTCAGATGTTTGGAAGAAACATCGTAAACGTACAATAATCAATCATCAGTTAAAGGGATTTAAAACGTCAAGTTGATCATGAAATGTATTGACATATTATTGTTGTAAAATAATAATTATATAAAAACAACCTCCGCCAGTAGGGGGCGATGCTAATAAACAAACCAACTTTAGGTCGATGGAAAAAGCCAAACAAGAGGAATGAAAAGTCAGTTAAAAGGTGATTTTTAAACATAATAAAGTAGAAAATATATTAAGACTTTTAAACATTTATTCGTCTGTAACTAGGAGGTGTTTTTAGCATCTAAGCTAACGTGTTCTTACCGTATATTTCTTTCCTGTATTTGCTTCCGAACACGCCGCTTTGGTTCAGCTCGTGTTCTCCCACGTGGACCTTGTATTGCGAAGAGAAGGTTTCAGGGAAAGGATAAGATCTTTTAGGCATTTTCACCGAGGGTTAGCGTCGACTGCTGGCTCGTCTTCCTCACACCGAGAGTTGCGGGAAAATCTCTGGTCGAGGAATCTCCACAGCCAATCAGCAGCGGGCTTTATGGTCATGTGCAACACCGCAGCCAATCATAACCGCGCTTTGGCGCTTTTCGCGCTGCTCAAGTATGAAGGAAGTTTACTTGGATTGTGCTGCGTTCACGGACCAACAAAGAAGTAGTAATTTCAGCTTTTAAAAACAATTTCGAGTTTGTTTAGTCTCAAATCATGAAAAAAAAAGATAGTCATAAAAGAAAGTGAAACGATGATCGCAAAGACAAGTTGATGATTAAAAGACTCCAGTCACATGTTACACAGAAATATAATTTATTAACTTCTGGGCGTAACATTTATCAGAGGATGAAAATACTATGAGTCCTGTTGTCACCACAGTCTAGAACATCTGGATCATGCACTCTCTGGACTTTCCAACGCCGACCCACTTGACTAGAAGGAGAGAAAAAGTTAGAATAATCAATAAAGAGATGATTTATAAAATATATCCATTATAGATGTGTTTGGACTCACTAGGAACTCCGATGTGGTTCTCGATGAAGCGGATGTAGTTCTGAGCCTTGACCGGGAGCTCGCTCCACTTCCTGGCCGCGGAGGTGTCGGCCTTCCAGCCGGGGAACGTCTCGTACTGAACCTCCACTTTGTGCAAAATATCCATGTTGGCTGGAAAATAAAATATAAACAGATCCTTTAGTTGTTTTTTTTCCAGTTGTGTTCCAGCTGTTTTTTTTGTTTGCTGGTAGTTTCTCTGACCGGGGAAATGAGGGATCGTCTTCCCGTTGAGCTTGTAGGCGATTCCCACTTTGATTTCGTCCAACACGTCCAGAATGTCGAGTTTTGTCAGAGCGATGCTGTCGGGAGGATCGACACGGTTGTTAGAATCAAGATGGATTCTTGAGGTTAGAAGATTTTGTGAGGAATAAGTCAGTGCCGTCAGAATATTAAAGTTATCATTTTATACATTAAAACTTCGATTTTTCTTTTTTAATTAAAATGTTGATTTGTTAGTTTTAAAATTCATTTGTTAAAGAATTTAAAAACTATCATTACTATGTTAAAATGTTAAACTTATTAATTTGTTTTTGTTTTCCAACAATTAAAAAAAAGATTTTCTGAATTCAATATTTTTCAATTTTAAATTCAATATAAAAACGTTAATTCTACATAAAGGCGTAAAAAGGCTACAAATCAAAATATAATGAATTTACATTATTTTTCTTCAAAGATTAGAAATAGAATATTAAACTCTATGTAACGTTTTTATTTAATAATTTACTAATTGAAAAATAATTGAAAAATCAATGAGCTTCTTTTTATACATAGAGTTTGATGTTGTATTTCCCATAATTAAAAAAAAAATTAATAACAATTTTTTTTTTTTAAATTTGTAGACTTTTAAATTTAATATAGAAACGTAATTGTACTTGTAAATGGCTATGAATCAAAATATATTGAATTTAGGCTTTTTTTCAATTATTGGAAATTGAAAATCAGACTCCATGTGTAACAAAAATCAATAAAAATATAAAAAAATATATAATAATAATAATAATAATAATAATAATAATAATAATCTCTATTTATATAGCGCCTTTCTAGACCAGGGTCACAAACAAACAACCTTTCAATATACAAATTATTGAATTATATATATATATATATATATTTAAATTCTAGTATTGGAAAAGCTTAAATACAGGATTCAATGATTTAAGTTCAAGTTGACATCTTTCATTTTAAATCCAACCCTTTCATATTGTGACGGCACTGATTTACATCCGTCCTGTGGACTCACGCGGTGAAACCATTAATCATGTGTGCATATCGAACGATGACCAGATCCAACCAGCCGCATCTCCGCTTCCGTCCTGTGGTCACGCCGACCTCGTGTCCTCGGGTCTGCAGCAGCTCACCGATGGGCTGAAAGATGAGTTCAGAATATTTGAATAATTATAAATAAATAGAAAATAAAAGTGTAGATCTTGGAATTGTCACTATATTTAATCAATCTTTTTGGAGACATTATTGAGCCCTATTTGGCGTCACATGTTCCCACCCGGGTGAAACAGTGAGGGACTGGGAATCCAAACATGACTCAGAAGGACAAACTTACACACTTTAAGTCGGGTGTTAAAGTTTTTAAAGCGGTCACTTCTCGTGACAGGAAACTGGAGCCCGGCGAGGACGTTAAATATACTCCGAACCCGAACTCCGTCCCTAAATTTATCTCCGCGCACATGTGACCTGCATGAGAAGTAAACCATGTTCAGGACGTCTCATGAAACCAAACAGCTGCTGCACACGCCTTTTGGTGCGACCGGCGCCGCCGTCTTGATGCCGGTCACATGAGCAGAGAGAGAGAGTCCTCGACATACTTGGACCTGCTCTCATGGAGGGATGGAGTGAAAGAAATATAAAGATCCTGGAGCCCAGAGGACAATGAAATACAGCTTAGATAGGGTTTTTTATTTTTTAAGATTAGCAACATTAAACTCTCATTGAGCAAGTTAGCATTGCTTTGCTAATGGCTACAGTAAAAAAAGATTGTATTTTTACTTTTAAACTTGTTAAAAATCTGTTAAATATTAAACATGAAAGGGAATATCAAATACTGTATTATTACTTTCATTGGAAGTTTGAATATGTTTAGATTTTTGTCCTGAGAGTAGAAATATTTCTTGCCCCTTTTTTTATGTATATATTTCCTGTTTTAGTACTGTTGTAGTCCATGTAAAACCGTCTTTTGTGTATCCAATAATGTCTTGGTATTTAATAACCAAACGACTCAGACAATTCAATATATATTTAGAAAATATAGTCTGAAAAAAGTTTGTAAATTTAAAATACATGTTTAAAAAATAGTATGGAAAAAATGTTGTGAATTCAAAATAAATGTATAGAAATAGAATGAAAAAAAGATTGTGAATTTAAAATAAATATATAAAATAGAGTCAGAAAAAAAGTTTGAATTAAAAAACAAATGTACAAAAAAAGAATTTGAAAAATAGGTTTTGTACTCAAAATAAAAGTACAAAAATTGTCTGGAAAAAGTTTGTAAATTTAAAATAAATTATTAAAAAATAGACCAGAAAAATGTGTTAATTCAAATTAAATGGATAGAAATAGACTGAAAAAAAGGTTGTGAATTTAAAATAAATATATAAAATAGAGTCTGAAAAAAGTTTTTGTATTCAAAACAAATGTACAAAAATAGTCTGAAAATAGGTATTAAATCTTATGGAACAATTGGTTTACATTTGTATTCAAACCTATTGTTGTTGAGGTAAAACCTTTTTATTTGGATTCAAAACTATTGATCCTGGTTCCTCCTCATCTTAACGAAACTCACGTTCAGTTGTTCCGTGGGAAAAGCTCCGATGCCCACCCGGGTGGTGTAGGCCTTGGAAACACCGAACACGTCCCCGATGTTGAGCGGAGGGATGCCGAGGCCGGTGCAGGCTCCTCCCACGGTGCAGTTTGATGATGTCACAAAAGGATACGTGCCTGAGGAGAGAAGCCGAGTTAGTCTTCAGAAGGAATCCGACTCCCGGTGTCATCCTGACCGAAGTCAATGTCCAGCAGAGCAGCGTTGGCCCCTTCCACCAGAATCTTCTTCTGGGGTCCGTTAAGAGCTTCGTACATGTAGTAGACGCCGTCCCTGACCATCGGCCTCAACCTCTCGCCGTAGTCCTGCACAGGAAACACCAAAGTGTGACGCCTCGCTCCCTCAGACCCCAGCAGAGCTTCTACCTTCAGCTTCTTCAGCTGGTCCTCGATGTCCACCTCCAAGGACGGGTACATGGACTGGTACTGGTGGACCAGAATCTTGAACCTGCAAAGGATCCACGATTAGCTTCACCAGAACTCAGCGCAGGTTAAAGGTCGTACCTGGTGGAGAAGTCTTTGAAGTCCCCGAGGAGGTCGCAGACCCGGAGACCAGTGCGAGAGGCTTTGCTGGAGTAGGCCGGTCCGATTCCTTTCTTGGTCGTCCCGATGCTAGCACGTGAAAAAGGAAAAACGTGGTTTAAAAAAAGCTACATTTTATTAATGGAATTATTTTTATTCCTCACTTTTGTCCCTCCTGGGCCTGTCTCTCAGTTTCCTGCAGACCATCGACAGCCTGGTGGAAGTCGAACACTGAACACATGAGACCCGTCAATCAAACACGGCTACAAACCTGCAGCTGGCGTACATAGCAACCATATGCTAGCAGCTACGGGGAAAAAGTTGATAAACAGTTTTCTGAGTTCAAGCAATATTAGGATTTTTTTTTTTTTACAGTTTCTGTTTCTTGATTTGAGATTCAAACTTGTTTTTTTTCGTCTTTCAATTCTAAACTTTAAATCAATTAAGACAGCTTAGAGAGCAGGGAAATATGATGTCATCAAAAAGCTGCAAAGCAGCCATATTTAGTTACTCTTGGACCCATTTGACCCAGTTTAATAAAGTTGTAGATACAGTGTGTGCTTGGGCTGTAGCAATACACTTATCCCACCATACAATTTTATACCATATATTCAGCTCACAAGATCATACAATACGATATATTAAGCTCATGATACGATATATTTAGCTCATGATGTGATATATTGAGCTCACGATACGATATATTTATCTCAAGATACAATATATTTAGCTTACGATACGATATATTTAGCTCACAATACGATATAACTAGCTCACGATACAATATATTTAGCTTACGATACGATATATTTAGCTCACAATACGATATAACTAGCTCACGATACAATATATTTAGCTTACAATACGATATATTCAGCTCACGATACAATATATTCAGCTTACAATATGATATATTCAGCTCATGATACAATATATTCAGCTCATGGTTTGATATGATACATTCAGCTCACGATACGATTCAACACGATATATTTGATACACTTTCAAGATGTTGGGAACAATTTTAAAAGACACTGAATTTGATTGACATTGTAAGATTATTCAACTCTCTTATGTTTGGATTAATAGAACTGAAAGTCAAAATATGTTATCTTTAAAAGCTACGGGAGTAGACTGTATCCTCTCATTCTCAGTCATCGTCTTGCAAGGTTTCATTGTTTCTTTAGCTGCAGAGGTTAAATCGCACACAAAAAAAAAAATTAAATATGATTTGCCCCTACCAAAAATATTGTTACACAAACAAGAAATATATATTGATTTACGTCAGTGGATGGATTTTTTCTCACACCCCCTAATGTCCTCTTATGTTGGATCTATTTGGCTCTGTCTTTCATGTGGACTGGTCCTCTGAGTAAAGTTATTAAAGGATCATTTGAAAGACACTTTTGTAAACAGTTCTTGAAAAATTCTGTGAATCCCTGATAAAACCTTATAAACTGAAGACGAAAGTCTGTTTTATTTATCCAGGGTTTGTTATGAGCGTCATTGTCGTGTGTGATGCTTGAAGCTCATTGGTTCTCGTCCTCTTCTCCCACGTCCAACATTCTTGTCGTCTCTCCTCTAACTTTGACTTCTAGCTTCTACCCATGAGCCTCTAGTCTAGTGAACAGACGTACCGATGTGAGCTCTGTCAGAGACGATCAGCCTCTTCTCCCATCCTTTCAGCCCTGAGGAGAAAAACACTCTTTAATTCGTCATCAGGTCAAAGTTCAAATCTCAATACCTTTCTTTTCATTTTTATCTCCTTCCTCGAACAGGCCGGGAAGATGAATGACGACGCCGTTTCCTGAGAGCACAAAGATAGGAATCCTTGATAGGAGACAGCATGTGGTGATGTTTGTCGTTGGCTTACTGACCAATGAGAGACGTGCTTTTGGTGTTGATGATTCCACTGGGGAGGAGGTGGAAGTCGTACTCTTTACCGTCAACCACGACAGTGTGTCCCGCGTTGTTGCCTCCCTACGAACAGTTAGATCAGACATGTGGACCTTCAAGTTGACCAGCAGTACAGTGGAATCATTTCGACAGATGACGCCGGTTTGTCTTTGCCGGATCTCCCTCTTTCCCTCCCTCCAAATCTCTCTTTCTGAACTTTGTGTTTTGCCCTCATGCAGTGATGTTTACTCTATTATAGTGTGTCTGTTTTGACCCCTGTGTGTGCTTTTATTTTCCACATTTTAATTCCTTCTTTGTCTTGCGAACCATTTTAAACTTTTAAATTTACCCCGATACTCTAGTTATTTATTATCGTGTATCTGTTTTGACCTCTGTGTCTCTTTTTATTTTTGTGATATCACTTCCTTCATTTTTCTTGTTTTCCCTCTGGTCTGTTGGGCCATTTTTGCATTTTTATTTGCCCTGATACCCCGGTTGTTTATTCTATTATGGTGTGTATGTTCTGACCTCTGTGTGTGTTTTTATTTTCCACATTTCATCCTTATTTTTCCTTCAGATTGTACTAAATTATTTTTTCTCCCTGGTCTCATGGTTCATTTTTAACTATTAATTTTACCCCAATGACTTGGTTATTTACTCTCTTGGGATGTAAGCCTTTAACTTCCACGTGTTCTTATGTTTTCCATATTTGACTCTTTTCATATTTCTTGTTTTCTCTCTGGTCTGGTAGACCTTTTTTAATTTTTTTTATTTGCCTTCATGCCCTAGTTGTTTACAATATTATCATGTGTATGTTTTGACCTCTTTGTGTGCTTTTTTCCCCCACGTTTCACTTCCTTCTATTTTCTTCCACGTCTTGTGGACCATTTTTAAACTTTTTAATTTACCCCGATACCCTAGTTGTTTAATCAATTGTCGTGTGTCTGTTTTAACCTCTGTGTGTGCTTTTATTTTCCAGATTAAGTTCCTTTCACTTTCACATCTCTTAATTTATTAACTGTTATTATGTGTCAGTTTTGAACCCTGTGTGTCTTTTTGTTTTTATGATATTACTTTCTTAATTTTTCTTGTTTTCTCTCTGGTCTGGTGGACAACTTTTAACTTTTTTAATTTACCCTACTATGCTGATAATCTATTATCATGTGTCTGTTTTGACCTCTGTGCGCTTTTATTTTCCAGATTACAGTCCCCTAATTGTTCTTTTTTTCCCTCTGGTAGGGTTGAGCATTTTTAACAATTTATTTTGCCCTGATCCTCAAGTTGTGTACTCCATTATGATATGTGTGTTTTGACCACCATGTTAGCTTTTATTTTCTAGATTCAGTCCCTTCATTCTTTTCTTTTTTATCTCTAGTCTGGTGGGCAATTTGTTCAATGTCATTAATTTATTAACTGTTATTATGTGTCAGTTTTGACCCCTGTGTGTCTTTTTATTTACGTGATATCACTTCCTTCATTGTTTCTTCTTTCTGGTCTGGTGGACAACTTTTAACTTATTAGTTTACCCTGATATGCTGTTAATCTATTACCATGTGTCTGTTTTGACCTCTGTGTGCTTTTATTTTCCAGATTACACTCTCCTAATTGTTCTTTTTTTCCTTCTGGTAGGGTTGAGCATTTGTAACCATTTATTTTGCCCTGATCCTCAAGTTGTGTACTCCATTATGATATGTGTGTTTTGACCTCCATGTTAGCTTTTATTCTCCAGATTACCCTAATTGTTGTATTTTTCCCTCTTGTAGGGTTGAGCATTTGTAACCATTTATTTTGCCCTGATCCTCAAGTTGTGTACTCCATTATGATACGTGTGTTTTGACCTCTGTGTGCTTTTATTTTCCAGATTACCCTAATTGTTATATTTTTCCCTCTTGTAGGGTTGAGCATTTTTAACCATTTATTTTGCCCTGATCCTCAAGTTGTGTACTCCATTATGATATGTGTGTTTTGACCTCTGTGTGCTTTTATTTTCCAGATTACCCTAATTGTTGTATTTTTCCCTCTTGTAGGGTTGAGCATTTTTAACCATTTATTTTGCCCTGATCCTCAAGTTGTGTACTCCATTATGATACGTGTGTTTTGACCTCCACGTGAGTTTTTATTTTCCAGATTTTGCTTACTTAAATTAGATTAAATCTTTGGACCTTCTTTTCTTATTTATTGTCCAACAGCCCTTTGTTATGTCTCTTCTCTACGGCTCAGTTTTCTTCAGATGCAAAAGTTTCCATAACTACTAAAAATCCAGTTTCTCTTTGATGACATTTGGCCGGTGTGGGTCTCGGCCCCCCCCTCAGCCCAGAAATGCCCTTCTCAGATATCCAGCCACCCTGGGTATGTGACCTCTCGCCTGCCCTGTGGGAGGGGCTGTCGGGCGTCCAGAACACATGGTGTCAGTGGAGAAAGTACAACACAGCAACTGTTGGCAGGTTTGTGTGTCCCGGTGCTGTTGTGACCTCTGATATCTACAGTGTTGTTACGCAAGCGTCTGGAGTGTGATGTGACCTACATGTACGTACGGCTATTTACATCTTCGGAATTATGGTAACACGAAAGATTGAAACGTACTTATCCACGAATCAAAAAGTTACGTGCGTCAGGTTCATACGTATACTTGTCTTTGCAGGCCTTATAGATGTGTAAAAGTACATCATTTACTATAGATTTATTCAGTTTATTAATAGTTACTTGGTAATATATTACATATAGATGTAATTACATTGTGAGGGGAAACTGGTTTTCCATCAAAATCAAGTCTGTTTGTTGCTCTAACAAAAGATTCTGATACAAAATACAAGAATTTAAGCATAAAAATGTAGTAAATGTATAAATACAGATTCTTCAATGTAAGTAAGTAAGTAAGTAATATTTATTATTTGTTTCAGACTTTTTCTTTCCTTTTTTTTATTGGTCCTTTAGGTGAATATTTCATAAAAGTAAATTGAGGGTATATAAAGAATATATTTGGGGGAAAAAAGTGTTTTGTATAAGTGTATTTATGAGAGATTTATAAAATGTCTTTTATACTTTTTATATTTTCTCAGTGATATTTGGGTTCTTTACTCACAAGAGTCTGAGTATATAATGTGGACCCCAAGGAAGTTTAATGGCCCACCCCTGACTAAGACTAATTCTTTTTTCACGATACAGGGACCACAATACAATATATATCGCAATACTGTAGGAACGTATTTGTAGTATCGTCCGAGTACTCTAGTGTTGCAGAATTTACAGACCACAAGACTCGTCGTAAAAATATCCCCAAACATCAGCTATAAAAGCTGCTGGACTCAACTGTATCCTCTAGTCCTCAGTCTTTGCTAGGATCTTGTAGGATTTTATTGTTCCTTTAGCTGCGGAGGACATAATGACTGCTGCCATCCAGCGGCCGGAAGTTTAATTGCAACACAAAAATGAGCAAACATTAGATTTGTAAGCTGCATAAGTCGAACGTATCCTCTCGTCCTCAGTCATCTGCAGGATCTCGTGAGATTTCATTGTTCTTTTAGCTGCTGCCATCTAGCGGTTGGATGTTTAAATGCAACACAAAAATGAACATTTTAATCACATTGAAATATTGAAGTATTAATCATAAATGAACTATGTTTAAAATAAAATATGATTACATGATAACAATTACAAATAAATACATAAGTAAAATAAAAATGAAGTATTGCGGAAAAATATAGCAATGTATTGCTATGTAAGATACCCCTAGTACAAACTTTACCATTTAGAATTTCAGAATATCTAAACAATTGGAAAACTATCTTAATAAAATAAAAAAAAAAGGCATTGTGGGAAATATTCTGTCAAGTCAACACTTTAAGATTTTAAAGTGTAAATACTTTCTCACTTTTATTTGCTATAATACACAAACGCAATGAAATATAAACATACTTTTAAAAACACACAACCAAATAAATCTCTTTATACGTCATTTTAAAGTTCCTCGTGAGAAGAACCTGTTGAGCCCCAGAAATGGCTCCTGAAGTCGATCGTCGCTCACCTGACATCTGCAGACCATGTCGGCGTCGGTGGCCAGCAGGTCCACCACCTTCCCCTTCCCCTCGTCGCCCCACTGCGCCCCCAGAACCACCGTCACTTTGTTGCCTCCGTCCCCGCGGCCGCGCTTCAGTCCCGCCTGGGCGGCGGGCGGCCCGGAGTTCTTGTGGTCCTTGGTCGACCAGCTGAGCGACATGATGGCTCCGTCGAGTCCGTCTCGAGAAGACTGACGGACCGACCGCACGTTACCATATCTGTCGCTCCCGCGGGCGTGACGTCAGCGCGGGGAACGGTGCGAGCGGACAGGTCGTCTCCATGACAACGCGGCAGCGTCCGGGCGACCCCGGGGGAAAAAATGGCGGCGGATTTAAAGGGACAGTGACTAATTCCAACGAAGACCTATAAGTAAGTAAATAAGTCATTTTTATTTGTATAGCGCTTTTCCAGACCAGGGTCACAAAGCGCTTAAACAATCAAAACAATATTCAATAAAGTATATACTTTAAAGATCAACATAAAACTGAAAACACAACAGGAGTTCCAGAAAATCAAGGAAAAGCCTGAACAAATAAAAACGTCTTAAGATGTTTCTTATAGGAGTCAGTAGATCCATCAAGCGCAAAGAGAGAGGAAGATCGTTCCAAAGCTTAGGAGCAACAGTCTGGAAGGATTTCTCTCCTCTGGTCCTGAGCTGTGTGCGTGGAACCATCAGTAGATTCTGATCCAAAGACCTCAGAGCCTGAGCTGGGGTGCAAGGCTGGATCAGATCAGTGATGTAAGCAGGAGCCTGACCATGAATAGATCTGAAAGTAAGAACCAGAATTTTAAAGTTGATCCTGAAAGAAACTGGCAGCCAGTGAAGAGTTTTAAAGATTGGAGAAATGTGAGTTCTTCTACTAGAGCGGGTTAGAATTCTCGCTGCAGAGTTCTGAATCAACTGCAGGCATAAGCAATAATTAGAGTAAAAAAATCATGAAATAAATCCATAATAAAGCTAATACAATAGTAGCAACAATTAGAACATAATTGTAGACGCAGCTGTTCAAAGTAATATAACAAATAAAACAAGTTAAAGTGTAAACATGTGGATACGTTTTGTGTTTGACATTAAGTCCAGGGTCCAGAACATTCTTCAACGGTTTCTAACTAATTCCTCCCTGTAGTAAAGATAAGATAAGCAGCAACTGACTGTTATAAACTGAACAAACAATTAAACAAGTTTTTTTTGGATGAATAACATTTTTTTTAGATTCCTACAGCAGCTGGGAATATGTACATAGTGCTGAAACAAAACTATACACTCTTTTGAAACAACTTTAAAAACTATTTAAAAAGAAATGTCTTCGGAAAATATGTGAAGTTTTGCAAACAATAACAAATGTATAATAGCTAAAACAAATGTACTTGTGAAAAGAAATTACATATATATATTTTTTAATTTATATCTGTTCACTCAGGTTTTAAAAAAAATGTTTTCTGCAGTTAATTCATTTGTTTCAGTAGTTCTTAAAATTGCATCGCTAGTTTTTGTTGTTTTTTGTTTGTAAATAATGTATATGGTTTGTAAAAGAGTTAGTTTTTGAATTAGTTTCAACTATTTTTTTTCCAAGACTTGGCCATTTTTTCAGTAGTACTCTTTATCAGCCTAAATAACTCTATACAAAAGTATTACTTCAGTCCAGTATCCCTTCATCATTATATTTATGAAACAAAATGTGCTTTTTATTCTTGCTGCAGACTTGACCAAAAAGAAATGGAAGAAAGAAAACAAAGACTTGTTTTTACGTTCTACTGGCACATCTGTAACAAAATGCATTCTTTTTAGTTTAATATCTTTAAAATGAGTCTACAATTGAATATGTGCAGAGAGTGTTAGGAATGTGAGCAGAAAGAAAGGCGCAGTCAAGAAGGAGGAACAATGATTAAGGCAACGTGACTGTTGGTCTAAACTCTTGACCTCACAATTGTGACACCGCTCGTCTTTGTCCATCCTTGGGTCCGTCTCTGGGCCTCCTCCCAGTGGGAAACGCAGATACTCTATACTCGCAGAGTCCGACAAACAGATTTTTAATACAGTCACGCTTGAATAATTAGGTTTTTTATTACGACAGGACAAATATATCATGAAACTTACTTTTATTAAAATACATTCAACATTAAAAGTCCAAAACAAGACGATACAATCCAGTATGTGTGCGGTGTTTGGTCATTGAAAGAGAGAGAAAACAAGATTTAAGATGCAAGAGTTAAATTCTTCGTAAAGTTGCTGAAATACAAACATGAAAATATACATACATAAATCCAAAACAACAATCTTCGCTAAATATAAACATTTATAAAGCATCATATTTTTTTTTTTAAAGTCCTTTACATAAAGTGACAGGTTTTCCTCGACGTAGCGAAGATTTCCGCTCTGGAATGTCTCCAAAAAGGACGACCACGGCGTCGAAATCTCCAAAATTAATTCATTCTCTGCTGCTGTGACGTCCAAAATAAAACACTGGAATCCCTCCAGCAGCGATCAACATTTTCTTTTTCCTCTCGACTTTCTTTTCCTGGAATCCCCTAGAAGAAATAAAACAATTCCAATGAATAAAAACCCAGAAACTACTTCTTTCTATATTTAAAATTCATTTATTCACTCAAATGCCGTTTTTGCTGGTCTTTTTTTAATTAAAAATATAAAGTTTTTAATGCAACAACTTTACAACTGGTGAACAAGAGGACAGTTTACAGGAAGCACACGGATGGTTAGTGGTTCCGGTGGCAGCTTTCGGGTAATGGACAAGAAAATATGGGAGAACATAAAAGTGCTTTTATGACAGAGTCCATGACGACGTCCACCCCCAACATTGTTTAGAGCCAAAAACTGTTAAACTGTTAATAGCCAGAGCGGGATGTTAAGAAGCTGGACGACACACAAATATGATTCCCGATTCCGGTTAGACCGACAGATGACGTGGCATTAGGAAGCGTCGTTAGGATGATGTTCCTGCGGATCGATTGACCTACCTCACTGCAACACACAGTCTTTTTTAGGTTTTGTGTGTCCGTTGCCACGGTTACCTTTTGTTTTAGAGAGTGGAGAACGGAGCGTTCAAACAAACGTCATACTCGTCACAGAACTCATGCAATAAAACGTGCTAAAATAGATCAAGAATAAAAACGCAAAAGTGCAATAAAAATAAAATGAGTGTTCTCTTTTAAAACATATGAGACTAGCATTCCAGATGTAATCTTTATTGAAGTTAGATTGTTTACCTTGATTACTCTTCTTTTTGTTTCGTTTTAAGAAGCTCGGTTGTTTCTTTGGCACTTCGGACACGGAGGGGGCGTCTTGGGATTCTGGGGCCTCGGGGGTGTCGCATCTCTGGATGCTTTCATCCAGTTCGCTCATGCCGCTTTGTGTGTCCGAATGTTTGCAACCCACCACCTCATGCTTTCCCACAAGTTCACAATCCGGAGCATATAAACTTTTCACTTCACCTATGCTCCCTTCTACACCACTATCCGGAGTACATGGCTCACCTTTCCCGTCAGCCGCTGAATTGCTTTCACAATCAAGTGTAACGTTTCTGGCGTCAGGAATCGGTCTTTTTTCTGGCTGCACTTTCACAGCGAGGTCTTCCGAGTTCTCGGGCGTCAGGCCGGAAGTAGCCTCTAACGCTGCCTCTAGCAGGTCAGAATCTGAAAGTGGAGACAGGCTGAGTGTACTGGTCTCGGATGCATCTTCTGTAAAGCCATTTGTGGTTGGGCATGATTGGTGAGCGTTAGCTTGAGTTACAGAAGGCTCAGGCGAAACAAGCCCCTCCTGAGGACGTTCCAGGGGTTTCGGAGTCGTTGTGGCTGCCTCTTCTGGAAGACGGGGGGCCTGTGCAGCTGGTTCGACTACAATCGGAGCTGTTGGATTGCTTTCGGGCGAGTTGGAAACACCGTCCACTTCGTCTGTGCTTAGCTGGGGACCCTTTGTCTGGGTTTTGGTGGGATCTGAAGAGCTGGCTGGTTCGGCGTTTTCTTCTTTTACAGGCTTCACACTTGACTCTGAAGACGTAGAGATAAAGAAAACGTGTCAGAATTCAGGAGTTAGGAATAAGAAGCCAACCCAGTGGAAAGACGCACAAATCAAGACCTCATTCACAGTGCATGAAAACTACCCGTGAATTATTATAATTGATTTTGGTGACAAAAAAAAAAAGAAAAGGTAAGAGGGTGGCAAGTCAGACTAGATGACAAAAGAGATTGTGAGCAAGAAAATAGCTACGGATCTTGACACAATAGACAGGGTAATCAATCTAACAGGCCTTTAGAAGGGCTCACCCAGTGGACAACATAATGAAGGATTAATACAAACACAGGGATGATATCGAAGCCACCAGGGGAGCCAGATGGAGTTATACAAATTGGTAACCTTGACATTGAGACCTTTATACAGACAACAGGGGGTTGAACAAAATATCGACCCCAACGGCAGCCTGTGCAATCAATACAGGGCGACTTAGCTAATGCAGAGACTGCCTTCTATAGGGCTGTCAAACCCTTGCCTACAAGCAGATACAGGTAGAGATCCTCATCATGCAACAAAGATTGCAAGCAAGAGGGTAAACGTTGAAATGGACACATTCAACACCAGATTGTACCCATTGGACAATCCATCCGGTGGGATGGAGATCGTATTCTCTAGAGACTCCATCCTTGTATCAGTGAGACAAGGCTATTCCGGGGACAGGCAGATACATGGCAATACAGATAGATCAAAAGAGGTAAGACATATGGACGCATGGTGAAATATAGATCGATTCAAGAAAACAGAAACAGATGGCCGATACAGAAATAATAATAATTTAGAATATCAAATATTGGCCAAACATGCAGATGGATAAAAGGCAATATAGAGAGAAGAGGAATGAATACAGGGTGAGGCAGGCAAGAGACGGTGACCCAATTAACAGTCTAATTTCATAGGGTGACAGATCCCAATTTATTTAGCAACTTTTTTGGGAAAGTTTAAGACTAGCAGGACAAGTCTATACATTTGTCAACTGTGAATGAGGTCCTTGGGCCATTAAGCCAAAAGACGGCCAGAAGCAGCACAAGGGCGGTGCTTTATCTGATGCGTACGACAAAACGAAAGCGAACACGTAAAGCAGCGAGGCTGTCTCTTGACCGGCTTAGGAGCGGGGGGCTCTGGATGAATGCCACAGTCTCGGGTCCTTACCAGGTGGGCAGGTATCCCTACGAATTTCACTAGAAGGGAGGCTTCCTGAATCGCACCTTGGCCTGGTCTTTCTGAGGCTGAAACCTTTCCTGATATCCGCCAGCAGATGGTCGATGATGCAGCCGTCGTTCTCGGGCAGAGCTTTCTTGACTGCGGAGAGAAGTGGTTACCCTCGAATGTGGAACTGATGTGTGGTTTGAGAAGACGAACTGAAGGTACTGACTGATTTTTCCATCCGCTCCCTTCCGTCTCTTGGACTCGTCCTCAGCCTGCTGCTTCTTTCTCTTCTCCGCCTTGGCTACCAGCTCCTTCCTGCTCTTATTCTCCTGTTGAAGGTATGAACGTCAATCTCAGCCAACGCAAACATTCAGGCGCCGTATCCACAGACATCTGGATTTCGAACGTCTCACCGACCTTGAGAGATTTGATGAAAAGGCCCCGGAATGTCTTAATAGTTCCAAAAAGATCCTCTAGCGTCAGCTGTTTAGAATCCTCACACAAGTAGACGGCCAGTTCAGCCCTCTTCTTGTCGATCTCTGTGAATCTATCACTCAAAATCTGACACTCCTCCACATTTTCCTGGAGCAGAGAGAACACCATTAGCTCTTCTGATCTCCAGTTGAAGCAGCTCCAATGTACCATTGTATAAACGCAAGTCAATCACCTGAAGAATCTTTTCATACTGCTCCTTCACGTCCTCCACAGAGTTGGAGACCTTCTTGGCTGCGTCGCTCAGTTGCTTCAGCAGAGAGCTGGCTTCTGACTGGACCGAGTCCAGCTTCACTCTGTAGAGATAAGGAGGTTAAGATAAGAGAACCGATGAAGGGCAGAGTAAATATGTGACAGTACCCTGCTGCCCTTTCACAGATCTCTATATCGTCAGGCAGGGCTAAAATCTCTGGGTGGTTTGCTTCGGCCTCCTGCAGAATCAAAAATAAGATTATGATTGGAACTTCCTTTACTGGGAAAAGTCTTTTCATTCTTCGAGTCCATAGCAGAATCTGGGAGCCCCTTGACTGCATGTGGCCCTTAGATCATCCCACCAACTGTTATAGTTAACCTGTATTTTTAAATGTCGTTCCATCTGTATTTCTATCCAATTTGAATTTAAATTATTTTTACCGATAAAGTTTACGATTCCAACGTAGAAACTATCGATTTCATATTTTTTTATCATTTATTACTAGTTCAAATCAAAATATGAGTGTATACATCCATTTTTGGATCAGTTTCTGTAACTCAAGTTTTTGATGGTGCCCATTATATTTAGTCTTTTTTGCTCTTGTTTCTTGCTTGATGTATGGAGTTATATCAAGGTCATCAAAGTATTTAACAAATTAACATTTCAAATGTTGCAACTTTTTTTTTGCTTAACATTTTTTTAACTCAACATATAGTTATATATAGTCTATTGAAATGTTGAATTTGTTTTTGTTTAGCAAATCAAATTTTAAGATTTAATTATTAAATGACTAATCATTTTTTACTCCTCGTCCTTCCACATTGGATCACGTTGGGGTCACCAATGTGGACCAGGACGAGAACAAGTCGCTGGGTAGGACTGAACATGTTGCACTCGGCACAAACATTTATAACATTTGGTAGGCGACGACAATATTCAATTTTGCTCATTTCATTATTAAAAAAAACAACTTAAAAACCATTAAACAAAGAGGCAAAGTTACAACAGCTGAAATGTTAAAGTCGACTATGGCTACCGATGTTAGTTGTGAGATACATTGGCGACTTGACTTTGTCACATCAAACAGAAGTCGGAGTCGTACCTCCAGGATGTGGTGGAGAAGTGTGATGCGGCTCTGGTTGGCCTTGGTCTCGGTGAGCTTGAGCAAAGAGCTCATCTTAAACCCAGCAGCATTCCCCGTGTGACTCCCCTGTAAGCAGCATCCTTGTTAAAAACTGACAAAAATAAATATGTTTTCTGAATGAGTCTTACATAGTTGAGGAAATTGCCCACATCCAGGATCAGCCGACAGAAGCGAGGAATAAGCTTACTCGTCCTGAGAGCTGCAGGATCAAGAACGCATCTCTGGTTATACAAGTCATGACTTGCATTAAAAGCACGCTCATTCTACAAAATAGAATTCAATTTGACCACAAACTTTTTCAAGATTTCATGGGACGCATCAATTGACATTATAGACTGAATTTGCTGACAACTGCCATACATGTCTGCCTCCTTCAATGAGTTCTTTATAAATATTTATAAACATTCAATTAGAAGTATCAAAACAACTGAAGTTTAGTAAATAAAAATAAAACTTAACACGTTAAATAAACGCGTAAAAAACATTAATGAAAAGTTAAATTTGAATAGTCTACCTGCTAGCGGCGAACAATGCTAGCGGCATGAAGCTTAAATTTACCACCCATTACATGAAGAACATTCATTTTAACAGTAATGAAAAGTGAAGGACATTTTAAACTGAAGAGTCTACTTGCTGACATAACCGTTGGCCAACAATGCTAGCGGCAATACATAAAATAAACATTTATGTTTAACATTAATGTAAAGTGTACATAGTGTACAGACTAGCTTAGCCAGGGACTAACATTGCTTGCTGAAGCGAGTTGAAATTTAACACCTCGTAACATGCATTTTTAACATTTTAAACAGAATAATCTACTTGCTAGCTTAGCTAGTGGCTAACAATGCTAGCAGTAGTAAGTTATTATTGTTTTTTTATAAAGTGCTTTTCAAGACCAGGGTCACAAAGCACTATCAAAAAAATACCCAATAAAAATAAATTCTTAAAAAAGGTCAAGACAACACAGTGAGGTGCAATGTGAAACTGTTGGTACATTTGCAATCTAAAACAACTTAACTCATCTTCCATCGTTTTTCATGCTTTTCAAATCAAGGATTTGTTTATGTCAAGAAAATGTGAATTTTTGGCACACGTTAAATTTTTTGGTTACATTTTTGCCTTGTCTTAAAGAATGTAAAGAACTTTTAAAACTGCTTATTCATGATGCAAATCTTTTAAAATGTTAATGTTCGAATTAATTATTAAAGCAGTTAACCAGTCAGGCGTTTAGACATTTTAAGTGCACATGGAGTGGCTTTTAACAGAAAGCAGTTTCCATAATCTTCCTGTTTAAGTGATGGGTTTTGAGCGACGATTTGTGCAGCAGCAACACTCTGCAGGTCACTCACACTGGCAGGCTTCCTCCACAATACTGATTTTTGGTTTCATTGTCTCCAGCACCGACGCCGTCTCTTCACACAACAGCATGCACTCGATCCTCAGCTGGTAGCTGCGACAAGATGAAGTGATAGAGAGAGAAGTATTAAAGTATACAAGTGCCATCAGAAATATAGGCATATTTAAAAAAGTTATTTTACATGATATATAATACAAGTTCTATAACTTGTTTTTGTAAAGTTTAATAAATACATTTTATTTAAAAAAAGTCCTATAAAATACAAAGTAATTTTGGCATATTAATCTTTATGTTATTAGATTCGTTTTTGTATTATACAAATGCATTTTGCTCTTGATTTATGCTGAAGTATTTCAGTGCCATCATGATATTGAATATTTGAACATTTAAAAAGTTGAAACTTTACATTTTCTACAAGTTGAATACTTTAATTATTGTATATTGTAAGTCTACATTTTCTTTTTAATAATTGAATTTAAAAATGAAATATCTATCCATCTATTTTTTTAAATAAAGTTTTTATTTTGAATAATTGGAATTATAATTCAATTACTAAATTCAAAAGTTTTTAAAGAATAATAGTGCCACTGTGATATAAAGATGTAAAAGGCTAGCGATTAAAAGAAATATTACATTTAGAATTATTGAATCATTATAAATAAAGTATCAAAATGTATATGCAAAAAATAAAAATTAATTCATTTTGAAATATTCCAAAACTATTACTAAACCCCCCCCCCAAAAAAAACCTGTATTTTACCTTTAAATATACAAAATATTAAATTTAATAATTAAAAAAAAGTATTCACTTAAAAAAAACACCCCCCCCCAAAAAAAATGTGATGAAAATTTAACCATCAGTATTACCGTACCGTGGGACGGTGAGGAGAGCCTGGTAGAAGCGATCCACGTGTGCCAGCTTTTCCTTCTCGCCTTGGAACGATGACAGATTCTCCACCTTTCGAGAGAGAAAGAGAGCGAAAGAGGACACGATGAAAGAAAAAGCAGGTGATTTTTCATCCTCCCACATTGTCACGAACCTCATGCTTGTCTGGCATGAGCTTCAAAAGCTGCTTCAGTGACTCCACGTCGAACTTCCTGCGGTCTCCTTTCTCCACCATGGCCGCAAAGTCCTCGTTCGAGCTGCAGACAAACTTATTTAACTTCAGCTGCTTCAACACAATCACCAGCTCACCATTTAAACTGCTTCAGGAAGATGTTCAAGTTGAGGTTCTTCTTAGGATCCACAAACGTGATCTACAGGGAGCAGGAGAAACAGTTGAGGAGTTGAAGAGAGACATCGTGGAGTGCTGACAAACCTCTTTAGGCGCTTTCTTGACAGGAGCAGCTGCCCCCTTGTCTTTGTCTTTGGCCACCGGGAGACAAAACAGCTGCTCGATACTGCTGTAGTCGGGCTCCCGCGCAGGAGGGTCCTTCTGAACCGAAGACCACATGGACGGACCATCTGTGTGTAGGTAGAAAGCGACCCATAGTCAGGGAAAACATCCCGCATCCAACCGGTTTTACATCTTTTTGCTGCTCGTTGAAAAATGGTAGGTTACATCACATTTCTACACGTGTAGTCGAAGCTTCCAACTGTCATGTACTTGGTTACAGCGGAGATTTAGGATCTTTCAAAGGCAGTTGCGCAAACGAAACAGTAAAGGGTCCCAATCCCATTACAACAATGCCCTTCCAGTAGTTATCAGAAAATAAAAATGCAGTGTGTCTGATGCATCAATTCTTGAACTTACTGGCCGAAAATCGGCAACATTTCACCAGCAAAATTCAAAATTCATGCAAGTTCGTAGCAACCACGAAGTCGCACTGCAAGACTCCGCAATATTTCTCTGCCAGGCTACATAGTCGAGAGCCTCTTGGAGTATTAATACAAAGCCGCCCTATATTCATTTTGTAATAAAAGAACATTTGAAACTCCAAACAAGATCAATAAACCTTTCAAAACTTTAGACACCCCTAACACCCGTCTTCAATGTCACATGACCAAAACATACACTTCATTGGTCAACGGCAGTTGCGCTCTGCTGGCATGTGTATGTTGGTGAAAAACGAACGAGGAAAGAATAAAATGTGTCATTGGTTGATTTTTTTATCTGTGAAGCTGTTGACACCCCGAATAAATGCTAACCGTTAACGCAACAATTTTAACCTATCCAGATTACCATTAGTTACACTTGTTCTCAGCATATCGCTTACAAAAGCATCCGACAAAATGGCCATCATTTACCAAAATTAAAAACAGCTTTGATTTAACAACACTTTAAGGTCACGTAGCCACAGTAACTCACCTGCAACGGAGCGAAGCTTCTGCCAGTTCAGCTTTTTCATTCGCAAAGTGGGGCATCTGTAGGTTTGTGCAGGAGCGCTGCTGCCCAACAAGTGACTGGTCTGGGCCATGATCATCCCAGGAAAAGGAGGAGGAGGCGGACCCATTCCCGGTGGAGGTGGTGGAGGAGGTGGCCCTCCACCCATGCCTGGTAGAGGAGGTGGAGGAGGTGGTCCTCCACCCATGCCTGGTAGAGGGGGTGGAGGAGGTGGCCCTCCACCCATGCCTGGTAGAGGAGGTGGAGGAGGTGGCCCTCCACCCATGCCTGGTAGAGGAGGTGGAGGAGGTGGCCCTCCACCCATGCCTGGTAGAGGAGGTGGAGGAGGTGGTCCTCCACCCATGCCTGGTAGAGGAGGTGGAGGGGGAGGACCACCCATTCCGGGGGGCAATGGCGGAGGTGGCGGAGGACCGCCCATTCCGGGGGGCAATGGCGGCGGTGGCGGAGGACCACCCATTCCGGGGGGCAATGGCGGCGGTGGCGGAGGACCACCCATTCCGGGGGGCAATGGTGGAGGTGGCGGAGGACCCCCAAGCCCTGGAGGCAAAGGGGGCGGCGGGGGAGGACCTCCGAGAGCAGGTGGTAGAGGCGGCGGTGGAGGCGGTGCGGACTGTAGCACCTTAGAAGAGTTTGTACTCGTTACCCCATCGTTTTTGTCGCCATCAGTCTGCACAGCCTTGTCCACTTTGACCACATGTCCGTCTAACTCGCTCCTTTCCACACAACTCTTTCTTTTGGAGAAGACCAGACGCTCCATCATCCTTTCCGGGGACTCCATCTGGGCTGAGGTTCAAACACACAGATAAGACCAGAGTGCTACAAAACTGTCAAAGACAAACAAACACATTTGTTTCAAATAGCTTAAAAGCTTTCAACCGCAGTTGCGCAATATAACCAGTATAGGTTCCCAATCCCATTACAATAAAGCCCTTCCCGTAGTCATCAGCTGAAACGGCAAGTCTGGATTTTTTTTTTTTTTTCTGTCAGACTTCATTAGCGTGGATCAAATGACAGAGCTGTACATCATGAAGTAAGAAACAAGTTAAAAAGCTAGTCTTTACAAAACTTTTAAAACATAAATAATGAAAACTAAATTACTTCTTTTAAATTGTTTATATACAAATGATGGTACAATAGTGTCAACAAGACAAGTTAAATAATTAATATATATATATATATATATATTTCTTTTTTTAATTTAATTTAATCATTAAAAAAACGAATTAAAATTTTCAATACACAAATTATTGACTTTTTAAAAATGATAATTCAATGCTTTATAAAAAAAACAGAACCATTTCAAAAGTTTGAAAAAGTGTAATTTCAACGTTCGAAGGGCGACTCACAGCTCTGGGCCAGGAGCACGGCTCGGTTGGTGACGGCCTCCAGAGCCAGCCAGACGTCGGAGCGACTCGGCCCGAGCACCAGCAGGGTCTGCATGATGGACAGCAGCTGGACGGACGCCGGGGAGCTGCTCACCTGAAGAGGGAGCGACGGTTCAGAACTCCAGGAAAAAAAAAAAAGGGTTTGTTAAAACCTTCACTCCGACCTTGTTGAAGAGCGTGGTGAAGACCTCCATGTGGTCGCTCATGTCGATGCCCCCGTACACCCTCAGCAGCTCCTCCTCATCTTCCGCCATTGCTTCTTCAAACGCCTCACATTGGATCATCAGGTCTTCATCCTCCTCCTCTCTGCAGGACGGAGAAGTCGATAAACTCTGAACCCACATCTCGGTCCGGGACTCACCTCAGTTTGGGCATAATATCCAGCAGCTGAAGCCCTGCAGAGAGAAAGAAACCCCTTTATTTTATTCATCAGTGTGAAGACATACTGAGGCCATCAAGGTGGGTTTTCAAAGCAGCCACAGGTGAGCAATCACGAAGAAGGCGTGGTAGGAACTAGGAAGCCATCTTGGTGCATTCAGGGGCGCTTAAATAGTGCGTTAAAAGGAGCGCCTAGTTGTTTGACATGAAAGATCCATTTAAAGAAACATATTTATTGACTTATTTGCCAAAGGAAATGCACATTTAACTTAATTTTAATATTAACTTGAGAAAAAAAAACGTTTTTATTTTAATATATTCTTTTAAATCAGGACTTAAAAGTGTAGAAACATTGAATTTGTGATATTGTCGGGTGTGTGTTTGTGTTTGGTTGAGTGGTTTCTGTTTTGCTGTATTGTTGTGGTGTGTAAGTCAGTAAGTAAGTCAGTAAGTAAAGGTTATTTGTAAAGTCCTTTGTCTAGACCAGGGTCACAAATCGCGTAAACAACCACAAACAATACACAGTTAAAATATATACTTAAAAGATCAAGACACTGTGTGTTTATATTGCGGTCGTGTGTGTGTTGTGTGCGGTTGTTTGTTTTCATTGTTGGTTTTCGTACAGCGGTGTGTTTCTTTCTGTATTTGGGTGATAGTTGTGGTTATATGTTGGGGGTGGTATGTGTGTGTGTGTATTTTTTGTGTTTGGTTGGTGTGTATGTTTTTATAGTGGTGTTTTTCTTTCTGTATTGGGGTGATAGTTTTGTGGTTATGGTTATATGTTGGGGGTGGTGTGTGTGTGTGTGTATTTTTTGTGTTTGGTTGGTGTGTGTGTTTGTATAGTGGTGTGTTTCTTTCTGTATTGGGGTGATAGTTTTGTGGTTATGGTTATATGTTGGGGGTGGTGTGTGTGTGTGTGTATTGTTTGTGTTTGGTTGGTGTGTGTGTTTGTATAGTGGTGTGTTTCTTTCTGTATTGGGGTGATAGTTGTGTGGTTGTGGTTATATGTTGGGGGTGGTTTGTGTGAGTACGGGATGTTTGTGTTTGGTTGGTGTTTGTGTGTGTATTTTTTTGTGTTTTGTTGGTGTGTGTGTGTGTGTATTTTTTGTGTTTGGTTGGTGTGTGTGTGTGTGTGTATTTTTTTCTGTTTGGTTGGTGTGTGTGTGTGTATTTTTTTCTGTTTGGTTGGTGTGTGTGTGTGTATTTTTTGTGTTTGACTATAGATTAAAAAATGTATTAAAAAAAGTGAAATTTGTGGAGTTGACGGTGAAATGGAAAAAATAAATACTCATTTAATAAGAAAATAAACTAAATCGTGGCTGTTAAATACTTTCAATTATTTAATTTATTGTCTAAAATATACTGCTGTTTGTTATTAGCCTTGATACTTCAATTGGTGGTTGTCGGTTCAATCCCTGCTGTCAATCCAACAATATAGCTAGCGATGAGAAGTAGATCGTAGGAGATCATTAGTATTTCATGATAGAAAAGATCATCTGAATATTGCTACGTTTTGTTTGAATAATTGATAAGAAAACATTTATATTTCCTCCTCTTGATTCTCTGATCAACAGATTGGCGCTTTAAAATGAATTACTGTCCAAATATAGCACGCACCGATAAACTCCTTCCTCATCTTATCTCTCCGCCGGAGGTCGTCCGAGCCGAAGATCAGGGCGTTGATGACGCTGAGGAGGGTCACCATGTAGTGCACGTTGTCCGTGGCCGTCAGCTCGTTCATGATCATGCTGAAGCGGTACTTCTGCATCTTCACGCCCTGTACCAGGAGTCGGAGCGTCAGATGTTAAAGGGACATAAAGTAATATTATATACAATACTTAAATAGGTCCTCATCAATATCTGCACAGGTTTTAGTTCTTAAGCAAACATTTAAAAGCCAAATATTGGACTATTTAAGATAAAATAAAATAAGATTGATGTTTACAATAATGTTTACAAATAAAGATTAAACATATAGTACACATATTACAAATACTAAAGATAACAATAATAAATAAAAAATAGTAAAATATAATCAATGATGAGTAAAATAATGATAAATATATCACCAAAAATACGCAACATCGTACATGTGCACACACTACAGAAGTACAGAAATTAAAAAAAATATATCTATTTTTTCAAATAGCCTGACATATATATATATATATATATATATATATATATATACACAGTATATATTCAGTATATATTCAATAAATACCACACTTTATTGTCTTTTTTTTGGCAGTATCTGAGCTTTTCTTTTACATAAGAAAATACTTTTATTACCACTGACTTGAAGTATCACTGTGTAACCATTTTATTTCATTTTTCTTTTCATATTTTTGCAGGAAATTGTTTTATTTTGTGCAGTTGAATTCTCTTATTATTATTTTAATGGTGCTCTTTACTAAAAAACTTGGGCAACTATTTATTTAATCCAGTCTGAGATGGCAGTTGCATTCATTTCTATTATTATAGAAAAAGTCCTGAGAGCAGAACCAGCACTTTACTTCCATATCTATCCTTATCCTATCCTGTTGTGTTATCAGTTGTAGCTTGATCTTTCTTAATTGAATATTGTTTTGATTGTTAAAGCGCTTTGTGACCCTGGTCTGGAAAAGCGCTATATAAATAAATATTACTTACTTACTTATCAATCTCTTTGACCCACCAGTAGAGGGCGGTGTTTCATCGCTATAGGATCCGGATCTACTGACCTTGTAGTGCTCCAGGGCGTCCAGGGCCAGCCGGTGTCCGTCCTGGGAGAACATGCTGAGGGCGGCGAGGAGCTCGAACACCTGCTTCTTCACCATGATGTTGGACGTGTCCAGAGCTGTGAAGACACTCGTCTTAATGAATAAAAAAACCCTAAAACTTTGCCCTCTCCGGGTGTTTTTGTCGAACATCAATATATTCCCAACATGTGCTTGAACTCGGCATGATTCGTCGACATGTGACTGAAGGACACAAACATGTGGATTGTGAAATTTGCTTTGTTGCTGCTTTCAAGGAACTGAGACGTCGTCAATATCACTTTTGTGTTTGTGGACAAAAGATGTGAAGTCTGCTGCCTACGCTGTGTTATCTCATCTTTACATGTCGACTGACTGGAGATGAAACCACAGAACAATGTTGTGTTCAACCTTTTCTCTTCACCACACTCCTGTTTGTGTTGGGGTGGTGTGTGTGTTTTCTGTGCTGTTGTGTGTTTTTGTTTTTCTCTGTGTTGTGCTGTGTGTTTGTGTTCCCCTCTGTGTTGTGGTGTTTGTTTTTCCTTATTGTGGTAATGTGTGTGTATCATTGTGTCTTTGTTGAATGGTGTGTTGGTTTTTATACGTTGGTTTGGTGTGTGTTTTTCTGTTTTAGAGTAATGTGTGTGTTTTTCTTTCTTCTGTGCTTCTTCTGTGGTGTGTGCGTGTGTTTGAATGGTGGTGTTTGGGTTGTGTATTTGTTTGTTATTGTGTGTCTTTGAGGGGTGGTGTGTGTGTCCATTTTGAATGGTGTGTTGGTTTTTCTATTGGGGTGGTATTTTTATGGTGCCTGTGGTTAAATGTTGGGGCATTGTGTGTGTGTGTGTTTTTTTAATGTAATGTGGTGTGTGTTTGTGTTTGGTTGGTGTGAGATTTTGTTTCTGTGTTGATGTGGTGTTTGTGTATCTGTGTTGTGTGTGTTTGTTTAGTGTGGTGGTTTGTGTTTTTCTGTATTGATGTGGTGTGTTGGCTTTTGTATGGTGGTGTGTTTTTTTGTATTGGGGAGGTATTTGTGTGCTCTTTTGGGTTAGTTTTTGTGTTAATGGGGTGTGTGTATTTCTTTGTTTGGTTAATTTGTGTGTTTGTATGGTGGGGTGTTGGTTTATGTTATGTGGTGTTTATTTCTGTACTAGGGTGATAGTTGTGTGAATGTGGTACTGTGTTTGGGTGTTGTGTGTATGTTTGTTTCTGTGTAAATGTGGTGTGTGTTTCTGTGCTGGTGTTTGTATGGTGGGTTGGTCTGTGTTTATCTATATTGGGATGGTGTGTGTTTGTATTGCAGTTCCCTGTTTCTGTTGGGATGGTGTGTTGGTTTTTGTATGGTGGTGTTTCTTTTCTGTATAGGGGTGGTATTTGTGTGCTTGTGGTTAAATGTTGGGGTGGTGTTTGGGTGTTTATTCTGGTGTGTGTGCTTGTTTTAGTGGGGTGGTTTGTGTTTTTCTGTATTGATGTGGTGTGTTTGTTTGTATTAAGCTTATATTGTGTGTCTGGTGTTTTTGGTCTTGCGTGTGTCTCTGTCGGGATGGTGTGTTTGTTTTTGTATGGTGGTGTTTTTTTCTGTATTGGGGTGGTATTTGTGTGCTCTTTTGAGTCTGTGTTAATGCAGTGTGTGTATTTTTGTATTTGGTTGGTGTGTGTGTTTGTATGGTGGGGGTGGTGTGTTGGTTTTTGTAATGTGGTGTTTATTTCTGCAATGGGGTGATAGATGTGTGGTTGTGGTACTGTGTTGGGGTGTTATTTGTATGTTTGTTTCTGTGTAAATGTTGTGTTTGTTTTTGTTCTGGTCTGTGTTTAACTATATTGGGATGGTGTGTTGATTTTGTAAGGTGGTGTTTTTTTTCTGTATTGGGGTGGTATTTGTGTGCTTTTTTTTGGGTTTGTGTTAACGTGGTGTGTGAATTTCTGTGTTTGGTTGGTGTGTGTGTTTGTATGGATGTGTTGTTTTTTGTAATGTGGTGATTTTTTTCTGTACTGGGTGATAGTTGTATGGTTCTGGTACTGTGTTGTGTGTATGTATGTGTTGGTGTTAATGTGGTGTGTGTTTTTTGTTCTGGTATGTATGGTGCGCTTGTGTGTGTTTAACTATATTAGGGTTGCGTGTGTGTGTGTGTGTGTGTTTGTATTGTATATCCGTGTGTGTCTGTTGGAATGATGTGTTGTTTTTGTATTGTTGTGGTATTCCAGTGGTAGCATCAGGCTCTGAGGTGAAACACAATATTGTGTTATTTAAGTTTCATAAGATTCGACCCAAACCTTGCGAGAGCTTCCGGATGTACCCCTCGTTCTCGATGATGAAGTGGATCCCCGCGGAGGAGTTCATGACGGCCCGCACACAGTTGACGCAGGTGAGCTGCAGGAGGGCGTCTGCGATGCGGGAGCAGCTCCTCCCCGAGAGTCGCTCCAGCGCCTCCAGCAGGAGGTCCAGCCCGCTCAGCTCCAGGAACTGCACCATCCACGTCTGGTCGCTGCCCTCCAGGCGCCGCTTCAGGCCCGAGTAGTTGACCACGGTGGGGACCTGCAGCAGACGGATGCACAGCTCCGGGTCGGCGCTCTCCAGGTTGGCCTCCAGCTGGGTGTCGGAGTCCTGCGAGGAGCCGATGTGACCCCGGACCGCGGCCCACTTGTTCATCTTCACCGACATGTTGGCGTGAAGTGCTGTGGGGTCAAAGAGCGAAGAGTTCAGAGGAGCTGGTTTGAAGCACAACAACAGGAGGACTCGCTTTCTTTCTCGAACAGGAATTATGAACAAATGAATTTACCACACGATTATCTAATGTTTTGTCGTCTCACACTCACTTGTTTCACTTCGGACTTGTTGTTGTGGTTGCAGTGAATTATCTGAGTTCACTGGTTTCACTTCTCACTTCTCTCTTCAATCTTTTACTTTGTTTGAGATTGAGGTGTGTTTTTTGTGTGTCTGTGTTTGAATGATGTATATTTGTGTTTTCGTATTGGGGTGTGTTAGGTATTACCTCAGTGTTAGGTAATGAGTATGTTTTTGTCTATGTTGGGGTGATGTTATTTCTCTTTTGTGGTGGTGTGTGTGTTTGGGTAGTGTGTTTATTTAAGGGTGGTGTGTTTTCTTTCGTGTTTAAATTATTTATGTTTATGTTTTTGTCTTGGGGTGGTTTTTGCAGCATAAGTGTCTCTGTGTTGGGGAAGTGAGTATGTTTGTAAAGGGATTAGTGTTTGCTTCTGTTTTTTGTCAGTTGGGGTGGTATGTGTGATGTTCATGTTTTTTTGTGTTGGGCTGGAGAGTATTTTTGTGATGTTATGTGTTGTGGTGTAATGGGTTTGTGTGTTTTGCTGCTATATAGGTTTGTGTTGCAGTGGTGTTTGTGCGTCAGGGTGATGCATATGTGTTTATAAGTTGGGGTGGAGGGTATGTTTGTGATGGGGTGGTATGTTTGTGTGTTGTTGTTGTGTGTAAATGTGTATGGAGTGGCATGTGTTTATGTCTGTGTGTTTACGCTGGTATGTGTTTATAAGTTTGGGTTGTGTGTATGTTTGTGTTGAGGTGGAGTGCGTTTGTGTGATGGGGTTGTGTGTATGTTTGTGATGTGGAAGTGTGTTTTGGGGGGTATGTGCTTATGTGTTAATGTTGTGTGTGTGTTTGTGATGGGTTGGTTTGTTTGTGTGTTGGGGTTGTGTGTACATTTGTGTATGAAGTGGCGTGTGTCTATGTCTGTGTGTTTTGAATGGTATGTGTTTATGTGTTGGGGTTGTGTGTATGTTTGTGATTGTGCAGTGGTTTTTGTTTGGGGGGGGGGTATGTGTTTATGTGTTGGGGTTGTGTGCATGTTTGTGATTGTGCAGTGTTTTTTTGGGGGGTACGTGTTTATGGGTTGGGGCTTTGTGTATTTTTTTAATGGGCTGGAATGGTTTGTGTGTTGGCGTTGTGTGTACGTTTGTGTTGGGGTGGCATGTGTTTGTGTCTGTGTGCTTAGGGTAGTATGTGCTTATGTGTCAATGTTGTGTGTATGTTTGTGATGGGGTGGTTTGTTTGTGTGTTGGGGTTGTGTGTACATTTGTGTATGAAGTGGCGTGTGTCTATGTTTGTGTGTTTCGGCTGGTATGTGTTTATGTGTTGGGGTTGTGTATATGTTTGTATTTGGGTGGAGTATGTTGGTGTGTTTGGGTTGTGTGTACACTTGTGTTGGGGTGGCGTGTGTTTGAAACTGTGTGTTTAGGGTGGTACGTGGTTGTATGTGGGGTGTAGAGAATTTGTTAGTTGGGATCCTGTGTACCTTTGTGATTGGGTGGCATGTGTTTGTGTCTGTGGTAGTATGTGTTTATGTATTGGGGTTGTGTGTACACTTGTGTTTGTGTGGCATGTGTTTTTGGAGGTATGTGTTTGTCTGTTGGGATGTGTGTATGTTTGTGATGGGGTGGCGTGTGTTTGTGTTTTGGGTAGTATGTGTTTGTGTCTGTGGTAGTATGTGTTTATGTATTGGGGTTGTGTGTACACTTGTGTTTGTGTGGCATGTGTTTTTGGAGGTATGTGTTTGTCTGTTGGGATGTGTGTATGTTTGTGATGGGGTGGCGTGTGTTTGTGTTTTGGGTAGTATGTGTTTGTGTCTGTGGTAGTATGTGTTTATGTATTGGGGTTGTGTGTACACTTGTGTTTGTGTGGCATGCGTTTTTGTGTTTTTGGAGGTATGTGTTTGTCTGTTGGGATGTGTATGTTTGTGATGGGGTGGCGTGTGTTTGTGTTTTGGGTAGTATGTGTTTGTGTCTGTGGTAGTATGTGTTTATGTATTGGGGTTGTGTGTACACTTGTGTTTGTGTGGCATGTGTTTTTGTGTTTTTGGAGGTATGTGTTTGTCTGTTGGGATGTGTATGTTTGTGATGGGGTGGCGTGTGTTTGTGTTTTGGGTAGTATGTGTTTGTGTGTCGGAGTTGAGTGTACACTTGTGTTGGGGTGGTGTGTATTTGCGACTGTGTGTTTGGGGTGGTATGTGATTATGGGTTAGGGTTGTGTGTATGCGTGTGTTGGGGTGGAGTGAATTTGTGTGTTGGGGTAGTGTGTAGGTTTGTGTTGGGGTGGCATGTGTTTGTCCAGGTGTGTCTCCTTCTGTCTTGGGGTGTTTGTTCTGTGGTTTATTATTATTTTTAATAAAAAAAATGATAACCTGAGCAGCAACGTTACATAATACGACTGGACTGAGTCCCAGAAGACGCAGCTTCATGTTCGTATCTTCATCAAGTCTATCTGCAGCACAGGAAACAGGCCGGTCACAGACAAACACAATAGGAAACGATAGCAGTCGTTGTCGCGGACGCGTCACATTCCTGCTGAATCCCCGACAAAAGCGAGCGAAGCAGGTTCACAGCGGCTCGTCTGAGCTGAACTCACTCGATCGTTCAGATGTGCAAACATGCATTTCCATATATATCAGGAGTGAATGCCAGCATTGATCCCACAGAGGCCTTTTATGGAGAATCACTCCTTCTTCCTCTGACTCACCGCACGCTTGTGAAAACATCGAATTAGGATTATTTTTACATCAGGAGATCTCTGGGGTGAAATCAGGAAGTTTGGACGAGCATTAAAGGGATCAGTTTGTGCCTTTGATCGGAACTAAGTGATGACAGGAAGTAGTTCATCTTCCTTCAGATGAATTGACCATTAATTTAATCTAATCTTAATCTGATGAGATCAAAGTGAGCAACAAAAGCAAACAAGGAACTCAATATTTTAACTAATCGTGTTTATTGATATATAAGGAAAATATCAGTTGAAATACAAAACTAAATATTTTTTGAAATAGTTATTTAACACTTTCCTTTTGATTGTTTCAATAAATAATGATACAATATATATATATAATTGTGTGAATGCTGAAGGCATCTCCTCCTACAAATCTTATCCGATTTTTACCTGTTATTTCCCGAAATGTGGACTATTTTCTATCTTTCTTTTCTCTCTTCAACTCTTTCTTCTATTCCTCTTTTTCTACCCTTTTTTCTCTCATTCACTTGAATGATAAAAATCTTCAAGTCATGTTTCAACTCCTTCCACTTTGACCTTCAGTTACATTTATATACTCACACCTAGAAACTTCATTCAACTTTAAAAACACTTTTGTCTACTTACTACTTATAATTCCAGTTTAACTTTTACTACTAATTCTACTACTGCATTTACTAATTATACTAATACAACTACTCCTACTAAGTACTACTACGTCTTCTACTTCAACTACTAATTATTCTACTACTACTACTACTATTTATTCTACTTCTACTTCTTCTACTCCTACTTCTAATTCTTCTACTACTTCTACTGCTACTTCTACTACTACTTATTTTAATTCTACTTTTAATTATTTTACTACTTCTACTACTACTTCTACTACTACTTGTTCTAATTTTAATTATTCTACTACTTCTACTGCTACTTCTACTACTACTTCTTATACTTCTAATTCTTCTATTACTTCTACTACTTATTCTACTACTGCTTATTCCACTTCTACTTCTTCAACTACTTCTACTACTACTTAATTTACTTCTACTTCTAATTCTTCTCCTACTTCTACTACTTATTCTACTTCTACTTCTAATTATTCTACTACTCCTACTGCTACTTTTACTGCTACTTCCTCTACGTCAACTACTAATTCTACTACTTCAACTGCTACTATTCTACTTCTACTTCTAATTCTTCTACTACTTCTACTACTAATTCTAGTACTACCAATACTACTGCTTATTCTACTTCTACTAATAATTATTATACTACTACTTCCACTACTTATTTTACATCTACTACTTCTTCTACTCCCACTACTACTTCTATTACTACTTCTCCTACTTGTACTACTAATTCTAATACTTCTACTACTAATGCTTCTACTACTACTTCTACTACTTATTCTACTTCAACTTCTACTACTTCTTCTACTACCACTACTACTTATTCTACTTCTACTTCTAATACTTCTTCTACTCCCACTACTACTACTACTTATTCTACTACAAATTCTACTTTTTTCTTCTTTTTTTTCCTTCTCAACCTTTTTCAGTTTAATTCAATGTCTTCACATCAGTTTTTCTCCTTCATGCCATCATTTCAACTGTTTCCACCCTTTTTTACTTTGAAATGATAATTCGATACTTTCAAACATTTCACTTTACAAATTCAGCAGATTCACACTGCATTTTCAACTGTTTCCACACATTTTCTAGTTTTAATTGTACCTAGATATTTTTAAATAAGACTCACCTTTGAGGCGTTCTAAGTAATTTATTTAGGTTTTTTTCTAGCAAAAATGTACAGAAACAACTTTTAAAAGGCTCGACCTCACCATTAAAAAAACACTCTTATATCACCGTGTGTTTTTCAACGTGCTGCTGATTTCACTCTTGGCATCAGAGCTGCTATACAAACGCGACAGTGAGTGATGAGCACGAGGTAAACAAAAGCCTCGCAGTCGCTTCTTAAACTATGAGAGGAATTGTCCTCATGCGCCTTTTTTTTTCTTTTTTCTTCCCTTTACCAAACTTGGTACATAATAAAGGGCTCGATTGGCATGATTTGGATGATTCACGACTAACACAAGCACTGGCTTGTCATAGAAACTCAGACAGTTGGGATTATTATTCTCACTGAGGAAGGTGAACCTTCTTCTCACATATTTTGGCAAGATTGTGCCTGAGTGTTACCGTGGCAGCCAGCACTCCGACAATGGCGTTTTACAAGAGGCCTTCAAAAGCTTTTTATCACCAGGAGAACAACCCTTCCTCCATCTCTTTCACCGGCTGCAATTCAAATTAGGACATTTTGGGGGGATTTAAGACAGGAGCAGAAACATAGTGTTTTCCAAGATTGTGTGAAGTGTTGGGACTTCTTCAGGAGGAAGGAAAGGGAAGTCCCAGAGCAGGAAACATGATAATCACGCTGCTATGACTGAGCGCGTTCCTCTTTTTTAACTCAATTCACAGGATGGAAGTTAATCGAAGTTACAAATGATGGACAAAAGATGATGTAAGGACTTAATTCTACAGATAAGAATAGAAATTAAAGCCTGATATATTCATAATTTAGTCGAATTACATCCAGGAAACCATGTCTTTTATTATGGATGAAAATTTATAAAGATTATGAATTTATTTAATTTTTTTCTTAAGATAGATGTTCAATATCTGCTGTAAATAGGAGTTTAAATGAAAATAATACATCAACTTTCAACACTTTCCTTTTGTATTTATGTAGACTTAACCGATCAAACTAATTCAGAATCAGAAACTTTATTATTGAAAACTCATGATTTTTTTTGTCGTTTAAAAGCATGAAATAAATTAACACACAAAATAAGCAACAGACAAAAACAGAACAATCTGCTGGTTGCTTAATTCACTCCCTCTCGGTGAACTCAGCACCCGAGCTGTTTGCATTTAGTGGATTTTTTGAACGTCATTTTTTGTGTGCGTGTCTTGACGCTTGTGCAGGTGAATCTGGTCTGTGTCTGGGTTCAAATGGTGCCTTTATTTTTAGGATAAACTTCTATGAAGTTATTAAAAACAAAATGTCAATTTAAGAGAGTTTAGCCTGAATTCAGGGCTGGATATGGGAAAAGGGAAGTGGATAACATGTCACATTACTGTACAGGAAGACAGTTTAAGTTCCAGATAAGTACAGTTCAAGGGAAACACTGGTAACAAAAAAAAAAAGAAGTAAAAAACGGAGGCAGAGGAAACATCTCGAAGAAGCCGGTTTGATTGACAGGAGGTGAAACGACGAGCGTGGATTTTTCTGGAAGCCTTAAAAAATGTGACAAACAACACTTTGCTAAACCTTGCACCCGGTAAAACAGCTCGACCTTGACGAGCAGCTCCCACATGAAGCACTAATGGCTGATTCACCGCACACCGGAGAAGCCCACTCATGTGCCCCCTCTGCCCTCTCACGCCCACCACCCCCTTGTTTACGCCTGGATGTTCCTCTTCTTCTTCTTCTTCTTCCGCTGCTGCTGCTGCAGACACATCTGGAGTCCAAACTGATCTCCACCCTCCTTCTGCTTGTTCAGGGAGTGACTGACAAACCAGTCTGAATATTTTTGAAGTTAAATAAACTTGAAACTTTTTTTTTTTTTTTTGCTTGCCTTTCAAATCATCATTTCTGTTTGCGTTATGGTATGTGTGCTGTGTCAACAAAACATGACTGACAGCTCATTCAATCTCATATATTTTATTTAATTACCTCCTCTCTTTTTTGCTTTCCTTGGCTTAAGGCCAAAGAATTCCATTTTTTTCCACTTTCAGAGTCGACGGAAAACAAATGGATTCCTTTTTTGTTGCGATCGGGTGACATAACGGGACGTGGACGTGTGTGACGGACACACAACAGCGGACATATGTTACACTCTCAACACCGTTACACACAAAAAAAAAAGATTCCATCCTGAGTCTCTTACCTGCTGTCACTCCACACTCGACTCCCTCTCCGGGGGTTTTGGGGTGGAGATCACAGGGATGCGGGTCTTGTTCCTTTCCCCCGAGATGTGGCGCTGGATCCCGGGACACTCGAGCAGGACCCAGTGGCAGGACCAGCCCTGCATGGTATGCGGATGATGCCGCGTTCGAGTCTCCTCAGCCCCTGCTCTGACTCCAGGAGGAGCGTCCAGTTAGCGCTCAAGCGACAACATCCGGCTGATGATTTCCAAAATAAAATACTCTTCGCTCAACTTGTTCCCCCCCAAAAACAAGCGGATACTTCTACTGAAAAATACACGTTGTTAAAGTACACGTTGTTATTGTTAATTCAATCACAACAAATCATAAAAATAGTTTTAAAAATAATATAGAAATGCGGCGATCAATTACACTATAAGTAAGTAACCTTACGTTTGCGTTTACAGATAAAAATCCATATTCGCGTGAATATATTTATTATGCTACTGCGAAAAAAGTTGTTTACGACGTATTTAGCAAAATGGTTTTAACCGTTATTTTGAAGGACGCTTTAAATCTGTTTCCGGTCTTCGTCGCTCATCCTGTTCGAGATGCTGAACGCAAGCAGTCCCTCCTCCTCCCTCCTATCCCAGCAACATGTAAGGTATTTAAAAAATACATTAGGTGATCTAATATGGTCATTGTTTTTAATAATAATGTTACAATGATTGCATTTATAAGAGACGATCCTCATGCAGTGCTCGGTTCTTTTTTAATAGATTTTTTTGGCGTGTTTTTCATTTTTTATTCTTTTATTCTGTACTGATACTACAAAAAAAAAATCACATTTTGTGTTTCAATAAACGTTTTGATTCTGATAAATGCCATAGGGTGATTCACATAAAAAAATAAATGATGATTCATTCAAAACAAGCACAGTCAATTAAAAGTCAATTATGTTTAGATAATAAAATGAAATTGAAAATGATTAATTTAAAACGTATTGATGAATCCACTTAACATTTAACATCATATAAAAGCCAGATTCCAAAAGTTTGTTTTTAAAAGGGATTTAAATGAAGGAACAGACTTTATTTCTTTTTTTTTTTTTACAAATAACACAGACGAATCGTAAATAATCTTTAATAAACCAATGTTTGACAATAAAATAAATACTGTCATTTGATATAAAACGTAATTATTAATGGAAAAAATACATGTAATCATTGCACATGCAAAAAAAGAAAGTTTTCCTTCTGAGAAAAATAGATTTGTGAACTTAAAACACATTTTGCTAATTCCTTTGGTCCATTTGCTTATGAAAATAAGTAAAACAGTAAAAAGAGGCTTCATGTTTGATACAAACTCCTCAAATAAAAATGGAACTTCATAGACCACTTTCTATTCATTTTAATGTTGTAACAATAATACTAGTTGTAAGTATATCAATACTTCAACAGAACCGAGAACCATGGTTTTAAACTAGAATTCTGAAAAGTAAAACCCAAAGAAACAGGATTTCTGACAAATCATAAGACCAGGCAAAGTCAACACACGCTTTCCTAGTAGGATAAATATCCAGAACAAGCTCTTCCTCTCCACACACAAAAAACTAACAAACAGATCCTCTCGAGAAGATCTCAGAAAGCTCCCGAGGCTCCAACATGAATCATTTCTGGACCAAATATGGAGATTTTCCACCATATCTGTGTCTTGAGTGTGTTTGCATGTTTCACAGAGTTTGGACAAATAAAGCAAGAGAAAGTAAAATAGTGCTCATTGGCTTCCACCCACAAGTTCCGCGAAGAATAATGCGGCCCCTGGAACGACTCCTCCTCTCGTCACATGGGGCCCGAGGATGTATAACCTGATAATGTTTTTACATTAAGCTAATTTCCCAACAGGTGTTGCACGGATAGGAAGTTAACCATCTGTCTTCCATTAATTTGTTTAAAAAAACAAATTGTATTTTAATAATTAATCAACCCTTCACTCTCTTCTTCACTTACTGCAATACAATTCTCTACCTTCTTCCTTTGTTTTTCTTTCGCAATTACTTAACTAATGTCAATGCCTTAACTTGTTCTGCATACTTCTACAGTTACAAACCTCTTTTCTTGGAACTGTGTCAGGCGTTCAACAAAGAACAACACAACTCCTTCTGACCTTTTCTAGACTTCTTCTTCTTCTTCTTCTCATCATCCTGAAGTACACAGCAGATCAGTGGTGCTCTTACTCAGCTTCACCTCTCAGGCCTCAACAACTCTCTCAAGCATCCCTGATCAGAATAATAATAATAATAATAATCTCTATTTATATAGCGCCTATAATGAACATTAAGTGATTAAATATTGCCAATGAGAAGCAACCATTAGGATGACGCCATCCGTGACACGCGTGTTTACACAAGCCGGTGGCAAATGTCAACATGAGAAGTATCTACAAGAAGCAATAAGTCGTGCTTGCTCACCTAAGACCGATGACAGATGTCTTCTAACCTGTTGTAGGAACTGTTACACAAACAATAAGGGCGTGTCCGTGATTGTAGCGTCTAGGATCTCGGCTGCGTTTCGCAGGTGTCGTCGTTGAATGACACGAAATGTCACGGTGGTCAACAGTCGGCGGGCCAATGAGGATGCGAGATCCTGCGAGAGGAGCTGTCGTCGCGGCGTGTTTGCTGACCGACGCCCGCTCTCGTCTTCCAGCTGTGAAGAGACCGACTTGATCCTCTTAGCAAGAATGATTAACGCTGGGTTAACCAGATGTCTCTTTTTGAGGGATTAAAAAAAAGCATCCGGGTGAAATTAAAAGCTATCTGGGATTGATTAAGTAAGTAAGTAAGTAAGTAATATTTATTTATATAGCGCTTTTCCAGACCAGGGTCACAAAGCGCTTAAACAATCAAAACAATACTCAATAAAGTATATACTTTAAAGGTCAAGATAAAACTGATAACACAACAGGAGTTCCAGAAAATCAAGGAAAAGCCTGAACAAATAAAAACTTTTTTTTTGTCTTTTTTTTATCTGTTTGTCTTAAGATGTTTCTTAAAGGAGTCAGTAGATCCATCCAACACAGAGGGAGAGGAAGATCGTTCCAAAGCTTAGGAGCAACAGCCTGAAAAGATTTCTCTCCTCTGGTCCAGAAGCATGTGCGAGGAACCATCAGTAGATTCTGATCCACAGACCTCAGAGCCCGAGCTGGGGTGTAAGTCTGGATCAGATCACTGATGTAAGGAGGAGCCTGACCATGAATAGATCTGAAAGTAAGAACCAGAATTTTAAAGTTGATCCTGAAAGAAACTGGCAGCCAGTGAAGAGTTTTAAGGATCTGAGAAATGTGAGTTCTTCTACTAGAGCGGGTTAGAATTCTCGCTGCAGAGTTCTGAATCAACTGCAGACGAGACAGATCCTTCTTGTTTAGACATGAAAACAAACTGTTACAATAGTTCAGACGAGAAGAAACAAACAAACTCTTAAACGTGGTATTTTCTTAACGCTTCTCTTCTCTAGGTCATATGTTGTAAAGTATATTATTAGTAAGTAAGATGTTGCATATATACTGGCGTAGTGGTTAGTGAAAAAAGGGTTGCGATCCCGCCTGTGGCAATCTGTGACCTTCCTGTGTGGAGACTTCATGTTCTCTCTGTGCTTGTGTGGGTTTAGTCCAGCAAACAACAAACAAAAGAACAAAGTGCAAGCGATGACAAAGAAGATAGATCAAAAGAAAATAACGAAAAAGGATACAAAGGAGAAGGGAAACAAAGATTAACATGGAATAACATCATCTCTTCACTCCGCTCCTGCCCCCAAAACTCAAATCATTATAGCACGAGGAATCAATATGTCCCTGAGTCCATTAGTATTTCATCTTGGGAGGAGCATTCATGCACTCCATCTGATTCTCTCTGCTCACTGATGATAGTGTTCAATACCACCACTACTTCTACTACTACGCCTACTGCTACGACTACTTCTACTACTAATAATAATACCAAATAATCATACATTTTACTTAAAGGCGCCTTTCTTGAAACTCAAGGTCACTTTTCAGAAAGAAGAATCATGCATCTTTACCACCTTGTAACACGGTTCGCTTTATTTGATACATGATATGTTAATTCAATGTTATAATAATAATAATAATAATCTCTATTTATATAGCGCCTTTCTAGACCAGGGTCACATTTTCTATGTTATCCTGCCATACAAATGTATTTAATTTAATAAATATAATGTGTTAGTTTGTGCATGAAAAGTTGTGTGTCCTCCGACAGACAGGTGACCTGTTCAGGGGGTCACCCACGAGAGGCTCCAGCCCCCTATGACCTCAACTAGGAAAAAAATAAATGAGTAAATTATTATTTAAGATCGTGTGATTATGTCTACTTTTTGTTGTGCTTTTATTTTCACTGTTGTAAACACAACATTGAATTTCTTTGTGGCTTCAGTTCACAGTTTGAAATGTATTTTCTTTTGGGTGAATTTCTATCCATTGACATATTTTCTTCCTAAATGTTTTAGCGATCCACAATTTTGGTTTCGCTGTTTAAAATACAGTACTGCACTTAAAATAAAAATGTTCAGTAATAATTTTCCTTCGTTTATGTTTTCATTATAATTTCATAACCATTCATCTATGTTAAGGTAGAAAAGGAGAACTGTTCAATAATATGATTTGACTGAGCAACACAATTGTTGTAAAAACATACTTAAAAGAATCCAATGATTTTTCATTTAATGCTGAACTATTAATTGAAGATAAAAGAGAATTGTGGTTTATTTAAAAATTTAAATACATCAAGAAATAAAAATCGCAATATTGTTTTGGGTTTATCTAATCCCAAACTAACCTACAAGAGGTTAAATATAAGTAAGTAAGTAAGTAATATTTATTTATATAGCGCTTTTCGAGACCAGGGTCACAAAGTCTCTGTCATCCCTCACTCAGATATTTAAGTGTTCATTTGTTAAAAACACATTCTTCAATTTAAGTATCAATTCGATATTCTAATAATTCGAATGAAATTCGAATTTATTCCTCATAGTCTTTCATTAGAGCAATAAACCGTTAAAAAACTCAATTACCCAGAAAGCAATGCGCAAGAAGGTGAAAGGTCACTGACGTCATATCCATGCTGCCAAAAACAAGAGTCGAGCTACCGACTGCTAATGCGTATTTCCTCAAATACTACTGCGTTTCTCATTGAATTAACAGTTTCTTATCCTGCAAAGTTTGTTTAATTATGTCTACAATGGAGAAAAAGTTGACAGATATGGATTTATATGCGCTAATCGGGGTTGAAAGCACCGCTTCAACGAAACAGGTACGTTTTTATGCTAGTTTGAAATGATGTATCCTTATTTAAAACCTTTTTTTAAAAGTTGTTTTGTGTCTTATAACTGCAAATGTATACGACACATGTTAACATGTTTCGTTAAAATAATGCCTTTCTTGCAAAGGATTTGTACATTGATATTCGACTATGTGTTAGCTTGCTGCTATTTTAGTTGTAATTCAAGTATGACGTTGTTCCCTATTGCCTCAGTTTAAGTAGGTTATCTTGAGGCTAAATGTTGTGTTTGATAATTATTTAAAGTTAGTTAACAGATGACATATTGCGAACAGTTAGCAGTATGTCATCTGGCTGTAGTGCTTTTAAATGACCACACGGTGGTGCTGTTGTATTCCTTTTAAATCTGGTGTTAGATAGTAAGTAAGTAATATTTATTTATATAGCGCTTTTCGAGACCAGGGTCACAAAGCGCTTAGACAATCAAAACAATACTCAAAAAAGTACATACTTTAAAGATCAAGATAGGACGTTAACTATTTAATATTTCATTTCCATATGATCTCCTAATGCAATATCATTAGAATTCAAACTTGTTTTACTTAATTTAATTTTTTTTAATGTTTGCAATTATGTTCAGTATTGACATCAGAGCTGTAGGGGGACCAGAGTGTAGATGCAATACTTAGAATACATTTTTGATTTTCCATATATTTTCCCCCTAGCAGATCACAATGTGACTAGGTCACTTTGATCAGGCTTCAAGTTAGTAAAATAGAGGCTGTTCTTTTAACATCTAGTGACCAACTGAGCTAATTCTGCGAATCCAACTGTAAATATTTTAACCTGATTTGACCTCTTCTGTATGTATAAATGTAGTTCTACTAAGAGTTTCAGACAGATCAACAACCTATCCTGCATTTGAACAGTCACACCAAGGTTCAGCAAACTTCACCCCACCACCACGACTCTCTGATAAGAGTTCAGATGCAAAAAGACTTCACTATCCTTCTTTCATTTCAAATCATTCCTCTGTACTCGAGCGGTACACCGCAATGTCCTCCTGATTTTTCCCTCTTCCTAACCACTTTTCATCACCATTTCCAACGTTAAAAATTGACATACCATAAGTGGTGTGTGCTGGCAATATGAGGGACAAATTTCATTTCTTAATTGTGTTTCAAAGTCTAGTCTTTCTCAAGTGGATTACAATGCTGGAAGTCGGCGGTTGTGGCTTGGGTTGAAATAAAAGAAAACACAAGAGGCTGGTTGTGTGAGGTCCTCTGTGATGCCTGAGAGAGACAGCCAGGGTTTCTTCCTGAATTGAGTGGCATTTTAATAACAATCCCGACAGATGGGTGCAAAAGTCTGGCACGCTTCTCTGGCACTATTGTTATGTCTGTCAAAGAAACTCTGCGTTTACGTCTGGAGGAAATTTACATCTTTTGGTTTCTGGTAAAATATGCGAAAGCTGGTTATAGAAGGAGTTCAAATGATTTATGTCCATCAGTTTCAGTTCATGTCCCTCGAAGTCCATGTTTAGTCTTTAAAACGGGGCCTTTAAATCTGATCTAAGGATGGCAAGTGTCTCTTTTCCGTGGAGCATGTGTATGGTTTCTCCAGCTGACGATAATCTGCATCAAGCGCAGCATTGTAATTAGAGAGGATGAACCCACGGCACATCAAGCAGCTAATCAGCTCCACCGGCTGTGGTCGGGCTGTACCAGAACCAGTTTGTCAATGATAATTGGCACCAAAGATGATTGTAATGAAGACAAGATGTGAGGCTGCCACTAGGACTGAAACAGAGAGGGATCAAGGCGTGACCGATGCTCTGTTTCGCCAGCCGTCGACCCGACTACTGTTTGCCCTTCTGCAGGATCAAACGCCAGAGAAACCTCTGGTTTGTTCACTTAGCTTCTGGCACTAGAGAGGAAACTAGACGGATTAACGATAATCCAGAATAATGTTGTGGAGTTTAACATTTGGACTCTTCAAGACACGGCTCGTTTTATCGAGGAGCAATTGTAGGTATCTTAAAGACAGGCGTAGACAGAGTGCAAATGACCCACTTCATTATCCAGCTCTTAGTTATTTCTGTATTTTTGTTAAACATTATTGTATTTATGTATTGACTATTACAAAAATACAAATGTATATATGTATATAATAATAATAATTAATAATAATAATCTCTATTTATATAGCGCCTTTCCAGACCAGGGTCACAAAGCGCTTTGACAGTCATTCACACATAGTGTATATATCAGTGGTAGAAATACTTTTTTTCAGTGTTCTGCAATTTTGCAGACTGTCAAAATATTGTTTTGCAATCTGAAAATGATTTCTGCAACTACACACACCTCCATACAACAACCTTTTAGTTATGCTCACATTTACATATAAATATATAGCTTTGTAACCCATAACATTACTGTAACTCTTTATTATCTTGCTCTACTTTTAATGTGTTCACCGATCATCCTCTGCAGCGAAGCTATCATTCCCTGATACCTCCACTGGTCTTTCATCCCATGTGTTACTACAACTAGAAGTATATCAACCAATTTATAAATGTACTAGTCATCACACCCCCACATTATCCTTTCACGCAACATACTAATAAAGGTATCATCACAATAATAACATATACAATTACAAAGATGGTATTTATTCAAATAAGTAGTTTTAATGTTTATCAGCAGCTTGAGAACAAAAAGATAATAGTTTAAATTGTAAACTTTGTTTCTCTGTAACCTAAAAAATACGTAGACGGTCTGTGAAGTTGACAAGTTGGTGACAATGTGGAACAACAAACAACCCTGCAAGTGTCAAGATTATCAAGTGATCACAGAAAGCCCAGAACTAAATAATAATATCACTTTGTAACAACACAAAAAAAAAACAAGTCAAATAAAAGTATTCTTAGAATAAATGTAAATAAAAGAAGTTGTCGGTATAACGATTTGAAATTGACATACCTTTATCTCATTTTATTTATATAATCGTTCTGTTTAGGTGTCATTTTTAACTTCCTAGTGACATTTGAAGACGGGAGATCCTTGAATATACAACTCAAAATCCCCTTCACATAGAAGATCGGTTCAGTGGAAGGATGTTGCTCCTTTTATCCAATTGTAAAACTCTGTATTTAGGGACAATAGGAAGGAGGGCAGGGGGCGAAGTGGTTTAATCTAAAATGCTATTTAAATTCTTATTTATACTTTTATTCATCTGTATTTGCTTCTGTTCTTTCATCGGCTCTGTGCAGTGATTGGAATTCTAATTTCCCCAAAGGAACCTTTCCTAGATTTTTCCTCTTTTTCATTTTGATACGATCAAAACTTTTCAAATCCAACAGACTTTTGTTTTAGATTTTAGTCCATGCTCTTTGTGCAATAATTGTAATTGAGTATTACATAATCCTCATTCAAGTGGAGTCATTTTGAGTAAGTATAAATTTGGATATGTAAATGCCATTACTCAAATTACGCTGCGGCTGTATTTGTATTTTTTAACCAGTCAACCCCATTCATCATTGTATTTATTTCAACCCAAGAGTGAAGCCGTCTTTTGTTTTGGACCTCATTCCTCAAAATTATACAAAAAAAAAGGCCAGGAGACGAGGTGCTCATTGAAAATCTTTCCCAGACGAGAAGGAGCTCCCAAATTCGGTGTTTTGGCAGCAGATGGATTTGCGCTGAAGGGGGTTACGTGAAAACATGCAGAACAGTGGCTTGGCTGATTAAGACCAGCGAGAATGTGTATGTGTTTTTGTGTCTAAGCTTGATGTATGGTTTATATATGTGCCAAAAGCTTAGCATGCGATGGAAGCTGTGTGCAGAAAACTTCAACGCTGCACTCTACAGCTCCCTCTGGGCTCCACGGAAAGTTTTTCTGCTTTCTTTCTCCACGCTAATTCAAACCATCTTGTCATTAACGGGTTCTCGAGAAGGACCAACGAAATGGTTAAAATTCCACGCACTGACCCAGAGTTTAAAAAGTCTACTGGAACTAAAACCCTCACGTGACAATACATAACACCAAAATATTGTTTAGTTGCTCCACTGTGGTTCTCCCGAGCTTCCAAAATGTCTTGGCTAAAAGCCTAGGATATTAATGTCGGCCTTGTCTGGATTATTACAGACAATAGTGCTCTGTTTGTGTTCATTTTTCAAAGTTTAAATGAAGAAGGAGTCGCCACTCACGTAACATCCATCATGAAAATGTGCAGTGGGCCTCAGAGTATTTAAATGTTCTCCTTCAGAAAATAAACAACGTGGTTTTGATATCAAAGAGCGCCTTTGGTCATGATAGCCGGTTCTCAGAGAATCTCAAACTGAAATATTCCTGAAATTGAAATGGAGGACGTGTCTAATGACTCTTTAACACGATTATTATGCTTAAAACATGGTCATGCTATATGGGAATATAAAAAGGAAACTGAGATTATAATGAAGAAGATGACTTTAGATTTAAGTTGGATTTTTGGATACAAAGAGGTTTGAAAAATAGCAGTTCAGTCTTGCAAAACTGTCTCAAACCTTATGTCTTTTAAGTTTTAATGACTGATTTGTGGTGATCTTTACAGATCTCCATATATTTTCAGTCTTAGACCGACTCTTACATACACTTGGTGTTGGATTCAAGTTGTAACTATACACACAATATGGTTAAACTATACAAACCTCTGTTAATTATGTTATAGTTTGCTTTAAATGTATCTCTTCATTAACTGTCCTTTTGTTCAAAAGTGCACTTTAAATAACTTAAGATATAATTAAGCAGTTGCTGTAATTTATTCTAGGAGATTTACAAAAGTGGATTAACCGTCATGGACATTCAAAACCATGATAAACAACAAGTGTCTAAGATGAGATAGTTGATTATTGGTCAATGTTGTTGTTGGTTGTCGATTGTTTTTATGTAGTATTTTTTTTAATGTAGTATATTTCATCTGCTTATTCTCTTGATGGGATGGCAAGAGGTGCCTGGAAACTATCCCAGCTACTTGGGGTGAGAGGCAGGAAATACCTTGGATAGATTCTGTCACAGGTCACACGTAAACAGACAACCTCTTACAACTGCTAACAATTTGTGTTGTCGTAACCACACACTTTGGACTGTGGGAGGAAACCCACCTAAGCAAAATAGGTCATATACACAGGATATATTTGTTAATATGTTTGCACTACTTGATGTTTTAAATGTATTTTATAAAGATTATCGGATTTACAAATGAGCTGTTGTGGCGCCGCAGCGCCTTAGGTGGTTCACTCTTTATTCTGTTAAACAAGGATCATTTATTAATTCACAGTTTGCATTGGTTGTTCTCACTACTGGCAGTTAAGTTGTGCAACACAAAATAAAGTGGTCCAATTCCAAATAGCAGTCAAAAGAAAGAAAAAGAGCCAGCGAGAGTGTTGCCTTTATCCAAATTCACTGAGGTTTGTTGTATTAAAATCTGGACCCCAGCGATAGTTTGTCATATGCCTGCCATTTGGACTTCTATTTAAATGTGACCGTGTTCCTCGTCTACACGTTCTTCTGGGCCAAGGACAACCACATTAGAGGATAATTGCTACCGAGTTAGAAAAAACAGCACATGGCCGAAGTATGCGACTAAGTGGATAATTTGTTCTTTTGTGTCCTAATCACTTTGTTTTTTTTCTTTTTCCCTCAGATCAAAAAGGCTTTTCGGCAGAAAGCGTTGACGTGCCATCCGGACAAGAATCCAGATAACCCAAAAGCAGGTGAACAGATGAAGGCCTGGACTATAGAGCCGTTTGTTGCACGGAATAATTACAGTGCGATTCGCCTTAATGATCGTTGGTTTCACCTGCCGTTGCCTTGCCAGACTTCAGTCTTCTATAGCTGGTCAACAACCAGCGTGGGGCTCCAGGAAAGCACCTTGGGCCAAAGTCTGCTCATGAGGCAACAGCGTTGCGAGAGGAGGCTTCTGCGGTTTCTCTGAGAGATCTGCCAATTCTCTATTATGTCAGGAAAAAAACAAGGAAATTGGGGAGGTTGAGTGGGATAATGCAAAACCAGGGGGTCGGTTTCCCAGAAATGGAAAAGAAGTGGTTTGGAGGGCCTCAACTTTTGAACCAGCGTATTGACGGACTTGGTCTCGATTGCATAAGAGCGGGCCAAGTCTTGCGTCCCTTCGGGGAAGTTGTAAGAGGTGAGCTGAGGGTCACGACTCGACACAAAGACCCTTCATTTCTCCTCTCCATGTTGTGACACCTTGAGATGCCCGGCGGGCAAGAGATTCTGTCACTTGAATCAGGTCTGTAGGTAACTCAACCTGACCTCTTCTGGCAGAGCAATTCCTCCGAGTCCTCTTCTGGTCCCCTCAAGGAGGATCTGGATCGGTCAGCTTGGCCTCCTTGGCCAAGTGGATGATTGAACTTGGCAAGTTTTTAGCTGCGTTTGTGGGGCTGGCACCATGATGAGTAAAAGGGTTGTGATCCTGGTGACTTTATCAATGAGGTATATTGTAACCATGAGTGACAGATACAGCGGTTTCTCAAGTGTTGTTTAAATTCAAAACAGGTTTCTCGCAAATCTGTTAGTCAAATCAATTGAATGATGGCTGCCCTTGTTATAGTGAGTGTTTTATAAGGGAAAAAACTTCTTGTAAAATATTTTCCCATTGATTAAATACATGAAAATGTTTTATTTTGGCTAACCTACCACAACACCCTTTACTTGTCTGACGTCAGTATTGAATTCGGGACAATTTTTAATATGGATAAAAGTAACAGGTTGGTTGAAGGTAACTACTATTTTATTGATCTACCCGGTTTATAGCTGTAGGAAAAGGGAAAATAACTGGGAATAATGATAAGAAAACCTCTGTGTCAAACCCAATCAGACAATGAGCCGGAATATAAAACACACTCCAAGTCACCGGCCAAACACATTTGATATTTATTGCACAGCCTTCAACAGGAAATGAGAGTCTAATCAGAGTGTGGTGTTGGTCCCATTTTTAATTATTTTCAAACAACACAAGACAATGTTTCTTCTCATGCAACACAAAACTTGTATCTGCTTCAATAATTTCTCAATCCGAGTGACATTTCTGGTTCTGTATTATTTTATGTCTCCAATGGAGGGAATGATGTCATGATAAATCTGATTAAATACTGGGTTGCTGTAATTCCTGTCCCAGACAAGTGTACGGAGATGACTTCTCCGATAAGCGAGATTAGGTATCTCTTATTTGCATACTCCTGTTTTAGCTCATGTGATTTCCAACACATGTCCGCGGTTACGCTTTTGCATTTTGTCCGTGTCTACAAATTCATAATAGGAGTGGCAAGAAACCAAAATGATGGTGACAACACGGGCCGTTCGCCCAAAACCAATTTCACATAATCACGATGATGATCTCAAAATCACAAAGACGATCACGGAGGTTGTAAGGAGAAGAACAACAACATGTATTTTTAGATTTGCATCGATGGATTCCCGCTTTCTTAAATGCTGGTTTGAAGTAATCAAATTACTTTCTTGGAATCTATTATTTAAGTCATCTGCATGTCAACTCAAAAAAATCCCCCTCAACCTTTATTTAAACTTGTTTCTTTAAATGCTATTTTTCGCTGTAATTCTTTCTGACACGTTCTTTTGTTTTTCAGCCGATCTTTTTCATCAGCTCACCGAAGCCCTCGACTTATTGACGGATGCTGCAGCCAGGGTAGGTCCACCGACACTTCATTAAGGATGGAATTTTAATGTTGAAAAAAAAAACTGATATTTTACTTTGTTTTCAGGCTTCGTATGACAAGATCTGCGCTGCCAAGAAACAAGCAGAAGAACGAACTCAAAAACTAGACGGCAAAAGAAAGAAAATGAAGTTCGGTGAGTTGCTGTTACTCAAGTGAACTATTTAAGAGATTCAAGCAATTTATTTTGTTCGTTCTGCTCCGGACAGACCTGGAAGAACGAGAGCATCAGGCGGAATTGGAAAAGCAAAATGAATTGGCAAGCGTCCGGCAACAACAGGAAGTACGTATCTTCAATCATTGATGGTGTTTAGATTCTAAAAAGATATTTAGAAGGATCATGTGTGGCTTTCTCATTCTCGCACGCTCTATTGAACTATACGTTTCAATTTTATTACCGCACATCATGGAAACTTTGCAGCACATCCAGGTGCCTCTGCCCTGTTTCTCTTCAGGTCCCTCGACCTAAATTGAGTTGAACGCTTCCAGAAAGCGGGGTTCATGAGAAATACATTTTATTTTCAGCACTATATCATAATTATCAGTCCAGTCATTAGGTGATGTTGCATGACTAGATGCTAGAAGCTACGCTGGATAAAGTGATGTGCGTGTTCGAGAGGTGAGTCATGACATGACTGAGTAGGGATTAGTGTGTGAGAGGAACTCGCCAGTAGGTGGCGTTGTTTGTTTTAAGAACCTACTGGCAGTGCAGATTGAGTGCCGACTTCTTTTTTTTTTGTTGCAAAAGTGCAGGTGAATGGCATTTAGTTACTTGGCAGCAGTTTGTACTCGAGTGCTTTTCTATTTTTTGTATTGTTACAAACCTGAATTGGACTTAAATATGTATTGATGTGTTGTTAATTTTTTACATTTCTGACATGATTATCTTCATTTTCTCTGCCTTAACTATATATTTCTCTGGGAATATAATAAATAAGTTGGTGTCAAGTGCGTTCTTTTGTCTGTCTCGCCCATAACGGCTGAGAATAATCGCCCCCGTCTTTACCATATGTTTTCCCAGCTGTGTTCAAACACCAGAACTCCCAAATGTTGACAAACGCATTGTTTGCTGAAAATTGCAAAACAAAATATGATCTGAGCCACAGATCTGCATCCGAGTTAAAGCAGAAGATCTGAAAGAAGTTCAACTTAATGTTAGCGTCAAAGACATAAGAACGACCTCGAGACACATTACACTGAAAATAACACTCAAAGAAGACAAACACGGGTCCAATTGAAACACAATGAGCTGAACAAGCAGAAAACCTGAGCAGAACCAGGCTAGGTATAACAGTCTTCTGCTGCATGTCCATCTGACTTAATTACCGCTGAAGTACATTGCAGGTGTAAACATTCAATCCCTTGTTTGTCTTTGTTAAACTACAGGGGGCGCTAATCCAACATATGCGTTGGCCTTTACATTAAGCTTTGTATAGTTGTTGTTTGTTTATTATGAAAAGATTATCTTCTAGAGCCACATTTTAAGGTATGTTATTGGCCATAGACTAGTCTTTGTTCTTTTCTTTTCAATTGGAATTTGTTCTTGTTCAATTGACCATCTGGCCAGGATGTCCTCCTCCCACTCGGAACACCTCACTGTCCTGTCTAAAATGAGTTTATTTTAATTAAATCTATGTGTGTTTAATCATCTAAACTCTTTCTTCAGATCGTCCGCTTGCGGGAAGAAGGACAGCGACTGCTGGAGGAGGAACAGAGTCGCCGCGAGCAGATGCTAAGAGAAAGTAAGCAGCCTTTTCGAAACATTTCACCTCCCGTATTGCAGATTCTTCGATACTCTGGCAAAGACTCGGTCCATGACTGGAATAAACCCCATCAGCAAACTGTCAGTCCCACCACAGAAGTCAGCAGACAACCTGCGGTTTACCCGTTATTATTCTCATCGAAAACAAAACAAAACAAAAAAAAAAGAACTTCTTTTGTTCCTTGGCAGCAGAAACTCTAGATGTTACCACTTAGAACACCAAACATTATTCCAACTTTTAACCTCCTGATAATGCTTTTACGTTAATGCTGCTCATGATATTGAGGAATACGCGTCTAGTTGAACCTCTTCTTTGGATCTTTGACCGGACCTTCTTTCGCATCGTCGGCACATCTTTCGAGTCTAGCCTCCCCAAGTCCACATCTGGCTCTTCTGATTTACTTGTTGGACGGACTTTCGCCAAAGCTGTACATTCATCATCGTACATGCAGACTTTTTTTTTTCAAGTGGTGCGCGGAGCTCTGCAGAGTATCAAGGAAATATCAGTGGTGTCATAACAATGAAGATCATGCTGCTACTATTACATGCATCAGTTTTTCCTTCAGTCTTCCATGCACACAGCAACCAGTTCTACCACAGGACAGTTGTGGATCGTTGTGCATTTGTCAATCAATATTACTTATAGTTCAGCTACATGTTCAAGCAAAGGATTTATATTTCCTGAAGAGGAAAAAAATCCTTGATATGATGGGAGAATACTATTAAAAGAATGGATGTAATTTCGTTATTTAGTTTTATATACACATCTGGTAACTCTCTAGAACAGAGAACATATTAACTATTAATAAGCTATTTAGTCATATATTTATTAGCAGCAAATTAGCCTCTCATTAAACAATATAAATTACTTACTCACACCTTGTTTATCTATTCTTTATAGGATGATAATGCGTTTAAGTTGAACATTTGATAATAACATGAAATAAAGAAGTTATTAAAGATTAACTCTCTATTTACTAATTTTACTATAAATAATTATTTCTCTTTTAAAGTAAAAAAGCACAACTCTGAAAGTATTAATAGCTTTGTAATACTCAAAAATAAGCATTTAATTAGTTAGTTAGTTGCTGCATATTCATACTCCTACAAGTATTAACAGCGTCCTAATTAATGTACATATTCACAGCTACAAATACTTGTAAAGCTTCATGACAAAAATATATAATAAGACGTTAAAAATACTGCAGAAATAGTCCTATAATCAGTTAAAATGAGGACATGAAAGTCATATACATTTAGACCTGGCAGTAGGTCTAATTTTATAGAAATTCAAATGACAAAACTGATACGTTCTGATCAATTTGTGTGTTTAACAGTAAATTTAAACACATGTCGATTTGCCTTATTCGTGTTATTGTAATACTTTTTGATATTTTAGATGCTGGAGGATATTTTTGGCATTTTTAAGCATGCAGTTGTGTGTCATTTGTTCACTTGTAACATAACTCCGAATTCATGCGTATGATTAAGACCAGTTTTTTAGTTTGATTTACAAATCCTGGTGCTGTGTTTATAAGAATTCCGTTACACAATTAAGGAGTGATTTGAAAACCTTGGGATAAAGTAAAGTGTTTTTTTGGCCCAAGTCAAACACTTGATCATTGAATGACTTATTTGAGAATCCATTTCTGTATGAAAGTTCGAGATAAGCCTGAAGATAAAGTTCTCAACTTTCATGACTTTCTCGGATTAAGAATTGACTTCAGGAAACGTGTGATGCAGTTGCACTTAAGTGTGTACAATAGGCTTGATTTTCCAAATCATGAAACTGTTTTTTTTATCGTCAGTAGTAGAGAAATTTCTCTTGACAATGGCAACAAACAAGGTATAAAAGAAGTATCCAAAACTAGGGTTCGAAGATTTAACACTGTTATTCCCTTGATTAAAAAAGCGTTCTATTCATTTAAGGCATAAGCCTTTATATTGCTTTAAGTTGAGATCAGCTTAAACTCTAATAATTAAGAATGTACATCTGTATAAAAAGTCCTATTTTATGTTATATATTACAGTACTAGTATATTAACAACCATATTTCTTCTCTCCTCCCCACTTTCTAAAGGCTCAAGAGTTGAAAATTCTTCAGTCCCCGACACAGCCCCAAAACTTAAGGTAAGTCTTTAGGCCATGTTGATAACTTTAAGGCCGTGTCCTATGTACATGTGATCGGTAGTTATTACAGAGATTCTGAAGCTGTGGATTTCATGTCGAGTATAGCATCGAGTTTTTTGTGAAGTTTACATTTTTGGATAAAGAAACACAACTGTATTCAAAAAAGGTTAGAGAAGCTACATCCAGTGTGTAACTGAATAAGCTTCTTTACATTTTAATGGCTATATCTGGTCATTTTTCAACTGGTATTTTTTGTTTCTCATGATTGGAGTTTTTTCAAATTTGGTAAAAACATAGGGCTATTGGAGTATTTGCAGGCCTTGAAATGGTATTCTGTGGCCCTCCATTGAGATAAGACAGAAAAGATTTATTAAAATAACGAAATAAAATGGCCCGAATACACAGCAACACGACACAAAAATCCCCAAATTGTCGAATAACAACAATTTGAACTGGCTACTCAACAATTTAAAACTCCAAAAATTTGAATTCCAGACCCCTGCTCTAAACAGAAAATTATCGGACTGAAGAATTTGAACTATTTTACATATTTCTAATGGACTTTTATTATTTACTTGTTGATAAGTGTTTCTAGGTTTCTTTATCTGCCATGGAGGGACATCCTGAACTGTAACTGAAATAAAAAAAAATGTAAAAACAACAATATCCAACTATCCTAAATTCACTTTTTTAGAGTTTTTTTTCTGACTTAACAAACACTAGCAAACTCACTCCAAACCCTCGTTCTTAGTCTCACCCCCTCCTATTGAACCCATCCATGTAGCTGTGTGCATTAAGTGAGATTTAAAAATGAAATTGCAAGTTCATGAGCGGCAGGTGAATCTTGTCTATGTTTGGGGCAGTTGTACTGAGTACGAACCCTGCAGATGGTGTTTGAATTGTGGATGTTGAATATTTCAGATTCAGATTTTTTTTGAAGTCGCGGTGGCCTCACATCACACGCCTTTATTGACAAACTTGCTCGACGCTCACGCATCAAACTTTGATATGACAGCAAAGTCATCCATCAAAGAGATCCTGGAAAGGTATCAAGGAAATAACTGAGCTACAACTCCAATGGAAACAAACTCGGCTCAGCATCTGTCTTGCATCCTCTTTGTCCCTTCAACTCTTGCCAACCGGTCATAGCCAGTGAAGTATTGACTCCTTTCTGCTTTTTGGCCTTTTCCCTCTTTATCGCTTTTGTGCACCTCTTATGTTTCTTTCCTGCCGCTTCTGTGACAGCGATGCAGAAAAAGGCATATCTATTACCTTCTCACAAGCCAAGGGGTTTAGTTTGGCTTGATTTGGTTAAATAACACTCCAGTGTCGCCAAAAGGTTTCCACGTTAGAGCGAAACCGCAGCCGTCGGTTTCTAAACGCGTTGTGACAGATCAGGTTAGCCGCGCAGCATTAGCTAAGACAATTCTGACGTATCTTTAACCCTCACTCTTTTTTAGAAAGAAAGCGCAGAATCTTCTCTGACACTGAGCAGAGAGCTGGAGCGGCGTCAACACGTGTGCTTGCCATCTAGAACACTACTTTCATGATATTGGCGAGACGCCTCCTGCGTGTCTTTAGTGGATATGAAGGCTTGTGCAATGTCTCTTTTTAGGAATTCATGAACTCCCGCTAGTCTCGGGCTTTAGTGGTGCTGGAGAGGAGCATAAAAAGAACCCTTAAACATTTCAACAGTGCATTTCCACAGGTGTTAAAGCTAAATTTAAAGTATTAAATGGAATATAAATCTACATACCAGAGAGAGGAGATTTTCTTAGTTGGCTCAGGCAAAACTGCAAGAATGGACATTTTGAAAACGCCAGACAGTCGACTTGCCAGGGCCTTGACTTTTCCCTATAATTGATGTCCTTGGTTACGAACAAAAGGTAGGACACAAGTGACAAACTCAAGCTCAGGGGGCCAAATCTCACCAAGCAAGTTATTTTATTTGGCCAGTCAGGGGTTTGAATATGTAGCATATGATGTGTCCTAGCTTTGCAACGTGTTCATCCGTTTCCTGGCAACAAGATTAGAATGTTAGCAATTAATTTCCAGGCGCCAAACTTTTTTAGCATTCAAGCTACTTATTAAAATATCGGACCTCATGACAGATTCGTTACTATTATTATTTTTAGCATTTAGGGGCCTGATCCAATCATCTTTACCCTAACAATCATTATTTTCCGTGGTTTCAATGAAGTTATAAATATACTTTGAGTAACAGAATTAATCTAAAAGTCAAGGTGAAACGCACCAAAAAAGAAATTTTCCTTGAAAAGTTGAATTGATGCGACTTTCGAAAGGCATCTGCCGCAAAAAGTCATACAATATACTGTACCCACACTACCATAATGTATTATATATCGATGTATTGAGCACCCGATGTAGATAGTAAAGAATTTGATGTAAAAATAGCTGAAATGGATTTAAAAAGTAACTAATCATCTTGTGAGTTTGCCATCAATGATTCAAATGACATCTGATGCACATTTGAAGTTCAGAATTCCCGCCTCTTGCAGGATTTAGGAGAAAAGAACACAAGGTTCCTATGTTTTACTTTTGTGATTTTGATGAAGGAAACCAGCACCAGATTTTGATTTTTTTTTTTTTTTGATTTGATTTGATTTTTTTTCAGCCCTATATTTTCATTCAGGCCTTATAATAAAATAAATAAATTATGATCCTTTTGTCACATGACATGCATAACTTTATTGACACACATAAATGATTCTTTTCCATCCTAAACAAAAAAAATGGTTTAATTTCAGTTGTTAACCGTTTGAAGACTGATTAAAATTGTACTTTGTAATTTGGTTGACTACTGTTGAAAATGTTAAATTGTAAATACTACTATTGTACGTGAATTATGTGTACTAAACCAAACTGCGGATGATTTAAGGTGTACGATCGTTTTTAAATGTACAAATTTGCTAAAACTGATGAATAGAAAAAAGATAACATTGATGAGAAAACAAAAAAAAACAAGATGATTTGAACCTGTCACCACCCAGAGGATTGAACAGTTCAAGCAGCAAGGATGAGTTCAATCAGAGGAAGCAAGTACCAGTGTCCATTGGTTTAGAAAGTACGTTTAATTTTATTTCTTTACTCAAAAGCAGACATAAAGAAGGGGAAGGGAATTTTTAAAAAAAAGACCCTAATTTTAAAAAAAGAGAAGAGGGTAAAATGCTGGATAATAAAAGTCCAAAAAGTAAATAATTCTTATTGTAAATGTGTCCGATAGCTCAGATTCAACATATCAGTTCGTTTTTGTTATTTTCATTTAAACCGTGTCTGTTCAGCACAATAGCACTCTCTCCTAGAACATTTCTTCGAACAATACTGCATCCATAAAAATAAAGTACACCCAGGGGACCTGTAAAGATTTAAAAGGATAATCAAACTATGCAAAAAAAACATTAAAAAAAGTCTAGACTCGACTTAAATCTTTTGCCATAAAGTCAACAGTATGTACTGTATATCCTTCTGGCAGCACTCATTCCTTGTCTTCTCTTAAACCATTTTGGATCTCTAATGTTGTTTTTGTGTTTCCAGTTAAAGTGGAAGTGTAAAAAAGGCGACGAGACCAACGGAGGATACTCTCAAGAAGTTCTTTTCCGCATTCTTCAAAAGGTGAAATATCTCGTCACACACGACTTTAGAGGATCGCATGCTTTGTTGAGAATTATTACAGCTATTATAGCCATAAAAACACTTTGAACAGATTAATAAATGAGCTTTAATTGGACTGTATTCTGGAGCAACAGCCGCCACACAAGTTTCCTGCAGTGTCCGGCCATATCGGAGCTCGTTATGACATCATTGTGTGTGGATTTTTTATTTTTTCCTCTTAAACGAGGCCCATTAAGTTTTGTTGCAGCTCAAGTGCTGAGGGCAATGTTGAAGTGCCCTTTTAAAGCCACGCACGCCATCGTTCTGTGCCCCTCTTACCAGGTGATTAAACATGCCAAGGGAGGCATGAGGAAATGTGCTCTTGTCATGCAACTCCGCCGCCGAGCTTCATGGGGGTGAAGGTTGCGGGTAATAAGACCAGGTCTTTGTCACTGACGTCAAGCTGCGTGAGGAAGAAGGTGTTTAAATCTCTCCTCTGCACGCACGCCATCCGTCGGTCCGTGAAACCCTATGTTAATGTACAATAATGACAAAGAAAAAGGCTATTTCAAACTTTTTTTTGTAACTTTTAGTTGAATATGCATAAAACATATTCACAAAAATACAATTTATTTTTACAATTTCATCATTTTATTTGCGTTTATCTGTTCCATCTTGAGATTTAACACATTTAAATGATAATATATGACATGGTGACTGTCTTTATTCATTTGCCATCTGACAAAGATGGACCCCCCCGCACTTAGGTATCAAATTAGGGGCCGAATAATAGCTTCTCACGGGCCACAAATGCCGCAGGAACCTTTTACCACATAGATAAACAAACTTACCAGAAGAGTCTAAACTTTATCGATACCTCGCTCAGTTTTTCTTCTCACAACCCCAGCGTTCAGATAAAGTTCCTCCCTTCCAAAATACCGATCCGTCTGATTCTAGAGGAGACTCAATTAAGTTTGTGTCAAAGAAACACATTCTCTGGTCTCCAGACGTGTGTCCTTTGGCTGCTTCAGACAACGTATTTTTTTCTCCTCCGAGTCCACAAAACATGTTAAGATATTTATATTTCGTGAAATGCAGTCTCTCCGAGAGTCCCTGGTGTGTCACCGTTGGCTGTCCTCAAACCACACATTTCAGCTTTTCCCAGAAGGCTACGCTTTCACGGGATGAGGTTGTGAAATTGGAAACTAGTAATAATTAAATGAAAATAGATTTTCATAAAAAGACTTATCAGTTCAAGTGGACTTGTGGCTCATCGTTTAGTCCGGCGCTTTTTTTTGGAAGCCTCCGATTTCCGCCAAAATGTCAAATTGGTTGTTTCCGACGGAGTTGAAAGTTTACGACGTCCACACGGCTCTCACTTTTGAGATGCCACAGGCTCCCACTCTTCCACTGGCTCCCCTCCAAACACATGAACTTCATCATTAGAAATGAGATCTAATATGTACGCACATATTTAATCCCCAAACTCCTTCCAAAAGTCTGTCACGTTTACTTTTGTCTCACCATTTAGAGTCTGTACATGTTTGCCGTGTCCATGGTTTTCTGGGTTGTGGTGTGAAACGAGATATAAATGGATTTTCTGGAACAATCTGCTTTAATTTGTCGTTCTGCTGTTTGTCTCCAGTACGGCGATGTTTCGCATGTGATCGTATCGAGTCACAAGAGAGGAAGCGGTCTTGTGGAATTCGCATCCGTGAAAGCAGCTGTAAGTATCACATGCTATTGTTCTGCAGAAAAGGTTATTTTCAAAAAAGCTTGGGTCTCTCTAATGAGATTAATGAGTCTCTGGAGCTACCAGAGAGACGGCAGTCATTTAAGCAGTCGCGCATTCATCCGCTCGGATGTTTGTGTGGATGCGTGCAAATGGACGGAAGGCATCTCGCCACCTTATTGTTCCAAACTGTCTGGGTCCCCGGGCCCTCGGTTACTTGTGGTCCACTTTTTTTATGTTGTGGTCTCTTCATCACAGCATGTGGTTTTTCTGCCACCCTCCTGGGATTCCGGCACAGGTTTTTTAACGCTCTCCTCCTGCTCATCTCCAAATTCCCGACTCCAGAAACAAACAAGCCTTTGTCTTCAGATACAGTTGGAGACCCCGAGAAGAACCTTTGATGTTGCTCTGAAGTATTTTCAAGATGGATTGATAAAAAACAACGAAGTCACAGACACCATTAGTCACATAAAAGGACCAACCCCTGTCCCAACTCGGACCACTATAGCTGGCTCATCCAGTTCCCCCTTAGTTTGCTCTGGTTAAGACTATAAAACATATATTTGTTTACTATTGCATAATGAAGTTATAGTTTTGTAAAGTTTTTTTTTTTGGACTATAAGGGTCACCGCAAATCCCTACATTTTCTCAAAATTGCGCCTGATAATCTGTTGCGCCCTTTGTTAATGAATTCTGGTTGTACCACGAACAATTTTAAGTGGTACACGGTGTCAAAAATCTGCGCTGTGGTATTACCCTGCAAGGCACCATAATATTACTCCGCAAGAACCCATTGTATTACTCTATGAGGCGCTTAAGTTACCCACGCAGAGCGCCGTAATATTAGACAGTTGGGCGCTGTAGTATTTCTCTGCTAAGGGCTCGCTAGTATTACTAGTTGCAGTGGTAATACTCTATTTATTTACGTCTCTCTGCACACCGAAACCCTGTTGACCAGGGTTGTGTATTCCCAAGAAACTAACGATACGATAACTTTACTGATACAGTTGAAACGATACACTATATTGCTATACTGTAGACACAAGTATTGTATGTAGTATTGTCCGAGTACTTGACTCTGGTGTTGCGGACTCTACAGACCACATAACTCTTAATAAAGACGGGAAATCAACTGTATCCTCTCATCCTCAGTCATCTCCGCGACCTCGTGGGATTTTATTATTCCTTTATCTGCGGAGGACGTAATGACTGCTGAATCTTTTGCTGATCTAGCAAAAGTTTAATTAAAACGATAATGAATGCCAAGAATTTTAAATTGTAAATTAAAAATATAATTATTTAAGTTTAAAGCTTAAGTTTAAGATGAAAACCATAAAAGAACTATGGTAAAAAATTAAATATGAGTTTAAATATGTAAAATAATAATAAATAATCCATACAGTGCCTTCAAATATCGATACAGTATTGTGGAAAAAAAAATCGTGATATATCCCTGTATTAATTTTTTTTATAACACCCCAACTCACAACCCAAACTATTCCTGGCTAATAGTGTATGAAAATATACCGGTTCATGGATCTTGCCCCTAATAATCTGGTGCTCTTTATAGTCCTGAATAATACGGTGCTTTTAAAGCCTTAGGAAACCTTCACCTTTAAGGTTTGATTTCTTGTCAGAAAATCTTCCTTTTTCTTCTAAATTCATGGAATTATTTAATATATTTGTTTTTATGTGAGCTCTTGGCAGAGGTATGTCCTGTCTCAGTGCTCTTCTAGTTAGTGTTATCTCATGTCTAAGGCAAAGTTGTGTTAGTAAATTATTTTGTTAAAAGTTCTCCTTGTTTTTGCTTGTAATCCTCACACATATACTGTATCACGCCTCTCTTGAAAAATCGATTCAAGTCTCGCCTGTGTCTCCAGGAGCGAGCGGTGCAGTACGAGAAAGGCTTGACCGAAAATCCGTTGAAGATATCGTGGATATCAGGAAAACCAGAAGCGGCGGCGCCGTCATCGTTCAAGTCCACACAGGTACCAGCGTAACCTGAAAAATGCATTTCTGACATTCCCTCGTCAGCACACCAGCCAAGCGTCATAAACTCTTTCCACATGTACGGGCGCCAACCAACAGTTCTATCTCCTCATTTTGAGGTGAATTTTCATGCGAAGAAGTGCAAATTTAAGACCGCTGCTTTCCCTCACTCGACTGTCTCGGAACAATGTGTTCCGTTAAATGGCGCCTCGTTTGTTATCTTTGGAGTGTAGAATGCATTCGCTCGACATCGGCCAGAATTCCCTGGTGAGCTCCAGGGATCCGTGGAATGCTGCGCTGCAGCAGTGCAATCTACTTTTTGCGTGTCAAAACATTTCATGAAGTACAGTAGTTGTTTTTTTAAAAGGGCTTATATTAAATCTGTTATTGTTGAATAAAGGTGCAAGATAGCTTTACTTTAATATCAAAGAAAGATGGCAGTTAAATAAACACATTAAATATTAACTAGCTTTCTAAAATGTTATACTTTACTTTTTTTATTGTGATCCATTCTAAGGTGGAGGATGGAGATTATGTAAGGTCACTAGTGAGCCACCACCAGCAACTGTTATATCAAACAAAACCTTCAGATCCATGTGGAAACGATTTGATTGATTTGATTCTGTGCTGTTATATAAACGCTGTTGCCATAAGAGCTGGCAAGAGTTAAAGTATGAGCTGCCTCAGGCCATTTTAAGAAAGAAAAAAGATACACACACAAATGTAAACATCTACACAAGTGTAAACACGCGTCTCTTCAATTGCATTAATCGTGTCAATTCAGGATCAATAAATTAAGCTTGTATTCTAATGGATGTGACCTGTTAGACAAAATAATGATAATTTTGGTGTTCCAAGTCACATAAGGCCCGGGGGCCAAATCTTGACTACCACATAATTTTGTTTGGCCCGTAGTAGATTAACGTTCATGTTGATATGACGACATAAAGTTGCAGAGTTTATAATGATAAGAAAAAGTCTTTCAATTAGAGTAAAACTGATGAAGGAGGACAAACGCAAATATACTTAAAACAATCTGAATTATTCCGGACAGCTTGATAAATATACAGTACATTTTGTTCGCGACCTTGATTATTAAAAGATTTTGGCCCCAAATATGATTGACATTGACACCCCTGCTCCAGGTCATCCTCTTCCACCTTCACCTATCTTGTTAGGGGTGTAAGAAACTATCGATATAACAATATATATCGCAATGTTTTAACCCCGATACTAGATCGATATTTACCAGCACTGTATCGTTATTTTCAATTAACCTTTAAATAACATTTTATTTTAATCAAAAGTTATTTTATGGTTTATATTTCAATAGTGTTTGTATAAAAAACGATTTGGTGTTTTATTTTACAATTAACATTCCAATATTCACGGCTTTATTCATTTGTGTGCTGCAATTAAACCTCTGGCCACTAGTTGGCAACATTCATCATTTTCCTCCGAGCCAAAGTAACAACCAAACTGGCGAAATGGCAGCAATAAGTGAAAATGCAAAGAAAAACCAGAGTCTAAAGCTTTTAAATCTGATGTTTGGACTCATTTTTGCTCCAGGTTGTTTGCGGCTGTTAATGCACTTCGTTGTTAATATAAGTTTACCTTTTTTGTTAGTATTTTAAGAAGCGGGTCCACATATGATAAGAGAAAATATTAACTCATTTCGTTGCTGTAAATCCAGAAAAAGGGTTAAGAAAAAATATATCATTGTTCCTGATACAGTATCTCAATATATTGCAATATATCGTCTCACATGTATCGCTATACGTATCGTATCACCAGATTCTTGTCAATACACAGCCCTGCTATCATGACCATTCTGTCCTCCCTCTGATATCCTCATTTCTGATTTTGTCCTTTCCCATTGACACCTTGAGTATCAGAGACAACTCATCTATCGCTTTTAATGACAGTATGAACGGTTCATGCGTCACAGATGACACACAGTCAGGCCTCCAGAGTTGAACCGGGCTTCACCCCCGACTCCGTCGCTGAGCCTTTTGTCAGATCAGATCGAGCCAACACGCTGGGAATTGTCAAACTAATCTTTTAAAATGTAGTTATGCTTTTGTTTTTGTTCCAAAGCTGATTGCTTGAAAAAAAAAAAGACTACGGCAGGTTCGTTTTGGAATTATCCTTCAGAAATGTTCTCACTAAAGAGGCCACACATGCCATAAGGTTGCTCCACATCTGGCTGGAGAAGGACAGAGGGGTAATAAGAAGCTCTTAAGCTCAGAGGTCGCTAGAATAAAAAAAACAAAAAAAGAGGGGGAAATTGATCGCTCTCCCGTTGTTTATCCCTCCATCACGTCTCCACGCCAGCCAGCTGCAATTACACAAGAGACGTTTAGGTGAGGAATTGCTTATTTAACCTCATCACGTCCAAACACGGCGTTATTAGAGTCTCTACAGGGAAGGGAACCGACGCACACACTCCAGCATCAGTTTCAGCTCTCCGAGGTTTTGACGGATGTCCCGGGCCAATGTGATGGACATAATGGCCCCCCCGGCTCCCCTCGCCTTTTTTTTTTCCTCCCGAGACGACGTTGCGTATCATTGGCGCTGTATTTGCTTGTCCTTAAAAACAGATGTGACATGATTTACATCGACTGCAATCCAAACTCTCTGCCCCATTGATGATAATAAATAAGAATTGTCTGCACTTTTGCTACAGTGCACGTCTCTGGAGTCCTGGATTAGCCAGCAGCACAGTCTCGCTTCCAGGTAGCATTTCTACGCTCCTCTTTCAAAATACAAATGGAAATGACCTGGAGATTTCGCAGTTGTTGTTTTACGTATGTATATTTGGCTTTTACAACCCGGGGTGATTCTTATTCAACCTGATTTTAGGCGGAATTTACACAAACTATTCTTGTAGCTTGATCAGTTATTTGATGTAATTGATGCATTTTATCTGGAAACAGATTAGGGCTGTAGCTAATATCATGATACAACAACTGTAACGTAAAAATAAATCAATATATATCGGTTATTTTTTTCTTTCTCACACCCATACCACAGATCTTGACTTTCACTCCACCATGCCAGGCTTATACTGTACACCAGGGGTGTCAAACTAAATTACACAAGGGATGAAAAATCAATTTGTTGTCTTAATCTTGGGCTGAACAAAAGGTATATTTGCCATCCTGTCCGTAAAAGTAAGTACAGGCCAAAGATCTGGACACACTTTCTGGGCTCAAGTTTTTAATTCAAACCGACTTATCTTAATTTCTTAAAGTAAAGATTTTCACTTGTTTCTCTTTATTTAGCTGATTGGTTCTTTTTCATAAAATGAATTATAAGGTTTTCCAATAGTATCGACCTGATTTCTGAACTAATGGTTCCAACCCCATTAATAAGTCAAAAAAGTCTGTTAAGTAACCCTGTCAAGACAAACCTGAGAAGATGGATATCATCAGAGAAAAGGGTTGCTAGTTGAAGAAACTAGAATATAAGACAAGTTTTCTGATATTTCATACATAATCTTGCATGTTTTCATTCATAATTTTGATCAATTCAGTTACTATTATGTAAATAATCATGAAAAACAAAGCGTTGGATGAAAAGTTGTGTCTAAACTTTTGGCCTCTATTGTATCTTTTATATTTCTGTTTGTCCCTCTTCTATCAAACGGTCACCAATCAAAATCCTACTTCAGCCTTTCTATCTTTTTATGAAGCCTCTGTATAATTGTTGACATTGATAAGCTGTTCCTTATCTTACAACACACACTGGCATCACAATATCAACATGAACATTAATCTAGTATGATTTTTAACAAAGCTGCGGTCCAATAACAGATAATTTTTTCTAAAACCATATCTTTTCCCAAATGGTGGAATGACATCTGCGTCATCCAATGAACCTTTAGTTTTCACTCGAGCTGAAATGAGGAGAAAATATGAGTTTACACAAGTAGGTTAAGAAGCTATTTTCTGTTCAACATGACAAGTTGATGGCATTTTTATTAGTCGTGTTTCCAAGTTATTTATGGGTCTAGCTTTCTCCTGCCTGAACAGAACGCCGACCTTCGTCGACCTCTTGGTTTGACGGGAGCTAGGATAATCCGTAATCGTTTCTCTCAATGGTGCCTGTATTCTCCTTTAGGGAGGTAATTAATATGCTGTCATTAATCATTTTATTCTACCAACTCAGGGGAAAAATCTGGAAGAAAATACATTTTCTACAAAGTCATTCAACTGTTCAGGTCATAGGCAGAATAAAGAGTTCACTGGAACTTGGTGAAACTCTTTTATGTTCACTTTTTTCATTATTTTTGTAACAAGAAAAGGATTTTACTCTATCTTTAATATTAATGAGAATCTGAAAAGAGCAACAAAGCAGTATTCACATGCAGTAAATTTGTTAATATGAAGTATTTAATATCTTTGTTTTTCTTACTTTTAATCAATGAAGGTCTGTTTTGACAAGGAACATGTACTTGACCTGCAAATGTGTATTTTGACACAAAAAAAACCTTCATCCACCATAAACCTCTTTTTAAATCTGAAAACTTTTTTTGAGTCAGTCTGGAGGGATTACATCCTGAGCTCCTTGGTCTTGTTCGTCCATCCTTAAACCAGCGAGTGGCTTCAGGCCTCCTCATGACACAAACCAGATGCAGCAGAACCTCTATTCTGGGAATGTTTGTTTAGCCCGCCTGCTCGCTCACTTGAAAATAACCCTCTGACCTGAAACGGCCTCGGATTTGTAAAGCCACGCGCTGCACTTGACCAAGTGTTTTAAGAGTGACCCCACTTCATCGGATTAGCATTGAGGAGTCATACCTGTCGAAGGAGTGTGAGCTGGATCCTGCTCAAATGGAATAGAGACCACATGACTTAAGCTAAAGCTAGTTATGTGTGTAATTGTCTTCTGTAAAAAAACATCACTCAAAAAGTTTTTTCGGATTAAAATGTTTGGTTTGAAGTCGGCTAATGAAGAAGCAATAAATGATACCAAATTTTTATGAAGCCATTTAAAATAAGCTCCTTGGCAGAGGTATGGCTTGTCAAAATGATTTCCCAGTTGAGTGGTTTAGGATTAAGATCTGTTACTTTTGTGTACGACCTGCATATTGACCCCAATGTAGACGCTAGATAGCAGTGCCTGTGGCAGTCGCTCGCACCCTTTGTTCTATTCCAGGGTCCCTGGTGCAATTTCTGGTGCATTCTCCTTCAGAAGCATTCCTTTTACCTTTGTGTGCGTTATAATGGTAATTACTCATTTTCAGCGCTTCCTCATTCTTTACAACTTCTTTGCTGGGTGTTACCATAGGGGAGCAGAAAACTTGAAACCCCTTTAAAACCTGGGAGCTACAAAAAAAAAAACATTCAAACCGTCACGGGTAATGACACCAGCTATTTTGAAGCGCCTCCAACCCACACTTTACTTTGGCCCGTGTTTCTTATCTGATATGGATGTAATGGAAGGACGTCGTAAAAGTGCCAAACTATATCATTCGTCCTTGATATTGTTTGGCAGAATTGTAATATAATACTGGCTTGTCTGTTCCTGTCATTCCCTTTCGTTGGACTCCCTGTGACAACAGGAGACGTGTTTTTCTTTCCGCCAAAGTTTTAATTGAGGACCTGACATGTGAAAACAAAATCTCAGCAGCCCCGAGTTTGAAAGATGACGGTATTTTTCTCGATATTTTCTACGAAGGCGAGTTTACGTTTTGTCAAAAAAGATAAGCAGGAACACATGGGGTTGAGGAAACTTTACAACCCGACCTGTTAGAAGTGTGTAGATAATATAATTGGACATCATTTACCTTCTTTCGTAGCATCACTCACTTCTGAGGACTGTTGTGTAGACAGTGTAATCATAACTCCCGGGAACATATGGACACACTGGACTCCGACTATGAAAACATTTACATCTGTGCTGCTATAGAAATGTCAATTGCATCTGAAAAATGTGTTTGGTCAAGAAAAATAATCAGGAGTTTGTTTTTTTTCAAATGTACTATACACACTCATAATTCACATCATCACGCTCTAGATAGAGGAATTGAAGACATATGAAGACTTTGTGAAAGTCTCGCAATACGTGACTTTAAAAACGTTGGCCACAAGGCTCGGAATCTGGCGAGCTCGCCTCGGGAATGTTCGGTGGTGGAACCTTTATAATACGAAACTACAGCTTATGTGTGAAGCTTGAATAACGTTGTGGTATTATTGAAGAGCCGATGGCACCAATGAAATAGTATTAAAGCATTGAAAAGACAAATGGATATTGGCAACCCTGTAATTAGCGTTTGAAGTTCGGTCATTTTTTATGCATTTGTGCCTTTGGGCAAAGCTTGAAAAACAATCTCACCCGTTTTACCGTAATACAAGTTTGTAGCACATTTTTTTTTTACAGCTTTGAATCCCATGTTGTCATTTTGTTTTAGTTTGTTGTAACATTTCCGCCAAACCCAATATCTTCAGGGTATCTAGTCATCGAAATACGAAGACTATTTTAACATCGGCTGCCCGGTCGACTTCCAACCTTGGACTGGAAAAACAAAACAATCCACGGTTCATCACGAAGAAGTTTTGCAATGTGTTTTTGTCCCAATTTGCAACATCCAGTAAAAATACCGTCGTCGCCAAAACAAATAGGAATCGCAGACGTTGCCACAAACTTACTGTTTGGACGTAGACAAGAACTCTCGAGACGGGGCTGTTGCGGTTTTTATGTGACTAGCGGTGCAGTCAGGAATTTGACTGATTCTACCCCACAGGCTTTTTTCGAGTGGCCCCCCCACCGAGAAGCAGACAGAACGTTCCTGGATCTAAAGAAAACAGATGGCGTTGTTGGTATTGTCGTTGTCAGGCCTCGACGCATGCGACGAGTCCTTGTGTTGTTTTCTCCTCCGTGTCGGGTCGAGATGCAGGATTTGTTTGGTCAGACGGTAGTGTTTAAACCATCATCAGGACTTTAGTCGAAGTAATGGATGTCTCTGTTCGTCCTCCCTCGACACCCCCCGCACATGTGGAAGTATCAACTTACCCTTTACCACTTTCCTTCTCGTGCACCACTTACCAGAACATTGGACTCTTATTCGCAGCTAAGAAAACAGACTGCGATTTTCATTTCTTCTTCAGAGGGTCCTGGACTCGTGGCCTGGCTTTGGTTCGCAGCCCGGTCCGCCACCACCGGCCGCCTTTTATTGGACGGGCGAGCCGAGTGTTTGTTTTCACCCGACATTGTTGGGTTGGAGAAACGGGGGGCACCTTGGTCTACCTTCGAGTGGGGCCTCCGAGATGCGTGCGGACGAGAAATTGCCGTTCGCACAAAACGGATTGGCAAGCACGGCGAGAGCCCACGGGCGTCTGAGCGCGAGGACCTTGGATTCAAGTCTGAGCTGGCTTCCTAACAACGGTGTGCAGCTCCAGAGAAATGATAGAAAACCCAGGCAGAAAAAAGCAGGTTTTTAGCTGACATCAGTTTAATCATTAATCGATCCATTGTGCCCTTCTCCCTGCAGAAGAATGTTAACAACTTTGCTGCTCTGTAAATATGTAAGCTCTTCATCCCGAACACGTGCACGAGTGTCTGATTCAAAGTGCTGCGAGGCTTTTACCTTTTCTTTGCCGCGCTTGAATGAAAAGTATAAGACGCTCATAAAACTAGGCCATCATTAAGTAATAAAATGGCGTAAAAAATTGTGATCTTTGCCCCATTTTCAACATCATTGGAAATTGTTTCCATTCTTTAGGTATTTTACTAACAAACAGACTGGACTAAAAAATGATCTCCTTGGCAGAGGTAAAGCTGATGAAAATGTGTAACAAGGTCTCCCTTCAAAGAGACATTACACAACTACTATAACTAACTATAACAACTAGAAGCAGAATGAGTGCACGAATGCTCTTACCCAGGTGCAAAACAAGTAGACTCAGGGACTCATTCATCCCTCGGGCTATTAAATTGTACAATTCCGAGTTCGGGGGCAGGAGTGGAGTGAGAGTATCTGGATGTTCTGTTATATGTTAGTCTTTGTATCCTTTGTCTTATCGTTGTTTTTCTTTGACCTACGTTCTTTGTCTTTATCTTTAGACTTAGATTGTGTCATCTTGTTCTTTCTCTTTATGTTCTTCTTCTTATTTTATTTTTATTTATTATTTTTTATTGTTTATGAGAAATTGCTGGCTATTGGAAAAAAACAATTTCCCGAAGGAGACCTCCTGAGGGATCAATAAAGTTTTACCTTACCTTACCTTAACAGTCAATAGCTATATTAATATCCAATATCCTGAGCTTTATACTGTAGATGAACAATACTCGCTAGAGTGTAGAAGATATGAAATACACAAGATAACATTAAAAGAAGCTTTATATTAAAATCCATTACAAACTCTGAAACCCCTCCATGTTATTATATAGTGACACACAATGGATACATATGTACATTATTTGTGACGCACAGCTTTAAGGTCCACACTGGTTTTCCTGATCGTGTCCATACAGTACATTGATTTGGGAATGCATAGTTTAAAGGAATAAGTAGGTGTCGTTCGATCTTAGTCTATTGTATATTTTTACGAAGTAGGGAAGACTTGGTGATCAAATGAAACTTGAAATCTTATCTTTCATCATGTTCCTCTAATGGTGGAGTTTGTCCATCACCTGGAGAACGTCGTCCAAAATTGACGGACCCAAGTCCAGGTTGAAGTTAAAGCCGCTGTCCTCGTCCCTCGTGTTTTCACCGGTCACAGTCGGGTTCCCATTTCTGTCCAAGCTCAAGCTTTTGGGCTCACAGCGGTTATCCTGAGCGGTAGATTTGAGCGTCTCCTCTTCTTCTATGATCCTGTCCTCGCGGTCCAGCAATGGCATGGAGCTGCTTTTTTTCGTCCTCCTCTGATGGGTCTGGGGAGTCGGGTCGGGGCTTTCCGAGCCGTCCGGGTCGTTCACATTTAGCCGCGGGGGCTTCGGCGGCGGGGAGCAGGCCTGGAACAGGTTCTGCTCGCTCTGGGAGCTCTGGAGGAGCAAGTTATGTCCCATCTTGAGGAAGGACAGATCCCCGAAGCTGTCCCTGTGGGCGTCGTTTCCGATGTGCGAAAGGTGGCGGAAGTCGGCCAGCGGCAGGCTGATCATGTTGACCGACAGAACCTCTTTGCGCCTTCGGCTCGACCAACGACCAGAGGCACCTTTTCTGTGCAGGGATGTTCTCAGTGGCATCTTGGTGGACTTTTGGTTCTCTCTGCTCAGAAAGTGATGAAGTTCAGAAGCATCATTCCATCTGCAAAGGAAGAAAAAGAGAATTTCACTTTTTTTTTTTAAGCTAATGCTTCGTCGACAAGTCATTACAAAAAAGTTTAGTCAATCGTCAGCCTAACTTGTGATTTATATATATTGCACGTATATAATTCTAGTCTATCGTTTATATTCCTTTCTTATAAAGAAATTTTATAAAAAAATAGTTGAATCCCAATTAAAATACAGTCAATAGGCAGGACATTTTTGAAAAGTATTATATCAAAATAAAGGAACTGAATTATAAAACTGATACAACCTGAAAATATTTCTTCAGATAAGTTTATAAATGATTACCATTTAACTAAAGAGGCGTTAAGATTATTGACAGTTCAATTTCAATTATATATTCATTATTCTTGTCATTTTTTCATCTAAAGTTGAATATGTAGTCCTTTAAAAAAAAAAAAGAAGTAGAACTCAAATTCAGTTATTCTAAAGTTCAATAATAACATAATTGTTGATGCCAGATACTGGGAATTATAGACACATTTAATCAAAAATAAAAACCACAAGACTTTTTTATAATTGGATTCCCTAATTGTTTTGTTTTTTTCCATTAATCATTCCTCTGAATTTATTTTCATTTTTTTTCTTTGCAGCTGCTTTCCTTAATTTAGCTTTTTTTGGCAACTGTGAGGTCCCTTTTTTTATGATACTTTGAAGTTTCAATTTCTCAATAATATTTATTTTTTAATTCCCCAGAAAGCAGGTGTGTTCGTCTGGGAAGAAGTGAGCGGGTGGTTTATCACCTTTAGTGATGAAACAGTTGTTTTGTTTCCAGGAAGTGTTAGTCAGCATGAGTGTACATCCCATCTTTTCACTTGTTTTTCTTTAGGAGTTGAGCTCCTGCTATGATTTCTCTGATGATGGCTTTTGGAACACATGTTTATGATATTCTTAGAAAGGCGTCGAGTTGGTTTACTGCTTGTTTTTGACGATGAAAGACACGAATGGTGGAAACCAATAACATAATATAATTGTTTGTTTTTTTGATAATTCCGTGAGCCGCGATCATTTGGGTTTTTCTGCGTTCACGCTGGCACGCCGATGACATAACCTTCCCAGTGTCTGATTCTTTTTTACGGTCCTCCGAACGGCTCTGCTCGTGTTCGTGACTTGAAACACTCACTCTGTAAATTTGTAAGCCACTACAGCAAACAGGTTTTTGTTGGCCCGTAAAGGTTTTATCGGCACTTTAGCAGCAGCGGGAGATGGGATGGCGTGGACACAACCGCATTCCTTTCCAGCCATGTCAGTTTGGCCGATTGAGGAGTTTTTAAGGCATCCAAGAGCTTCATAGCAAAGAGAAATTAAAGCGAGCCATTAAAGTATATTAACCAAGACGATCCTTTTTTTTTCCACTGCCGCCACTAACGACGATCATCCAACACATTGCTCTCCGTCTGACAGGTGTTTTGAGAAGATGAGTGGTCAATGAAAAACAGCTTCTCTTACCTGTCGTCCAGAGCAAATACAGGGTGTTTGTATCCCACACATGCACACACGCGTCTCTGTCAGGGATCCTGGCTGCGCCTCGTACCTGAACGCCCTGACAAACTGTTACTCGACATGATCAGGCTTGTCCAAAACTGTAGCAAGAGTCGCCCTTCGTTCCTTCAGCTCAAAGGCACGACGACGAGCGGGGGCGTGCTGCAGCGCTCGCTCACCTTTGGTCACTTTTTGTTGCTGAGGTGAGCTTCTTTTGTCCCCGAGGAGAATCCCTTAACCAGGTGTGTCACTTGACGTAGAGGAGGAGGTCAAACTCTCCAAAGGATTTCTCGTTTCAAGTCACCCCTGGTGCGGTGTCAGTCGGCCGTGACAAGTGTTGCAGTTGGTCGGGTCTTTACATCGGATGGCTGGGTCCATTACCCCTGAGAGCGCATGTTCAGAGGGGGGGGCACACCAGTGGCTTGGGAAGGGAAGGGCTGGATTTGAATAAGTAAATGAACGTACAACAGGGCGTGCAGGATAATGAGGTAGGAAGTCAGTGAGCAAACAAGTCCAACAGACAGATAAGCTTTTTTTTTTGTCATTGTTATTTTGTCACTGCTGACTTCCTGTCCGCGATTGGTCTGTGCAAAGCCCCTCCCTCGGCGCTTCTGCCTGACTGCAGGTCTTTAACTTATCTGCAGAATCAAAAGAGTACAATCGCTCTCAGGCGTGTATGCACAGGCCCACTGGTTACACAAGGGAGATGAAAAAAAAAGCCAAATATGATTGTAGCTTTTCTCATGCCTCGAGAGGCCAGGATTGCACGGATGGGCCGAAGAGAATTAATATTTACAGAGCCATCGGTAATGTCGTGAAAATAAAAATAAAAAATGAAAAAGAATTAAAAAGAAGTATGAAACTAAATCAACAGCAGTCTGCCTCCTAGTTGAATAGTTTGTTCTTGGAAGCTTTATTTGGCATAACATGGTTAACACTCCAGGTTTGGTATCAAAATGAAAACATTACCACCAAACACTGCCTTTATTTTAGTGATTGTTTTATGATGGATATTCATTGTTTTGTGGTCATATGACCATATGTAATTGTTTGTTTGTTTTAACCCTTGTGTTATGTCAAGGTCAAGGTGACCTGAAGGCCTGAAAACAAATGTGTTTGTGATATACCTTGTGTAGCCTCTAGGAAAAGCGATCTCCCTGACTTCCAGAAATGCAGAGGTGGACGTCGTTCACCTTGGCCTTCGGGTCACCTTGACCCAGAGACAACACAAGTGCTCCCAGACAAAAACATTATCTATTAATACTTGCATTACAGTAGTCAGTGTTTCTTGGCTAAAAAAACATTTTTTCCCCCCCCATTAAAAAAAGCCTAAGATTTGGATTCTTATTTATGTAAAATCCTTCAGATTATCTTTATGCTTAATTTTTTCTTAATAAATGAACTCACTGTACCTCATGGTAGCATATTCTAGTGCAAAGGTTTGTTGCTCATAATAGAACCTCTGCATTGACTTTTAATGTAAATGGCGTTTAACGCACACATCGTGTTTGGTGTGAATGCAAAATAACATATTCACAGAATTTTCAACTTGATTTTAATTCAGAAAAAATACTGCCCACATGTGTTCATGTTTTCTCTGTCAAATCCTCTTTTCTTTGGTAAATGGGTTTTGCCACTGTAACAATTCCATGAGTTTTCCACTCATTCTGGTCAATTTTTATGTTTTACAGACGATTTCCAACCATAATTATAACTATCCTATTTCTGTGGGTCGTCATATAATTGCATTGATAGATTGGGGACAAATCAGGCCGTTTGGGTCATTTAATGTGGCTTCAAATACCTTTAATATTGGTGTTTTTGGTGCTTTAACATTAAAGAATGTATCCAGAACTTGTCCAAAAACTTTAATCGAAATAACATTTTATACCCTTTATGTACAATAAAAAATTAAATATTTTGTACAAGTAATTATAATTGTGGGGCTAATGTTAGTTGAAGACGAGTGAGAATGCTGTGATGCATAAATGAGACTATATTTTTTATTTAAGGCACAGATTTTATCAGGAGAAATGTCACCAAAATAAAAATCAAGCACCAAAACTGTTTTTTTTTCACTATCGTTTATGTCTAAACTGGTGGCATTATGGTAATGTTAACCTAAATCAATTACAGTTTTGCTCTTAAACAGACAGTTTCATAGCAGAGATGATAAATGTAAACTATTATATAACACCTATGAAAAAATGTATTTAAAAATCAAACTGTAAATTGAGTTGTTCAAAATTACTTTATTTGTCTTTGAAATAACAAATATAAAATTCTCCTCCATAGGCATCAAAGTTATTAATTTCTATACTTATATATATTATAAGATTCACATGAAACTAATAAAGTAAATACAATCATTATTCAAGGGCTTCCTTGACTTTTACTCACCATCCTGCTAACATAAAATCAAACCCCTGCTGGAGCTAAGGTCTTGGACAGGCAAGATCTCACAATTTGATTTTCTTGATTTGTTACACTTGTAATTAACTGTAATTTAAAATAAACGGCATTTAAACTGAATGCTATGCTTGCTAGCTTAGCTATTCAATAACAATGCTATCTGTAGATATTCTGAAATGCTAAATCTGGGGCGATGCTTTTGTGTGTTTGTCTTGAAATATTTCCCGTCATCTATAGTTCTTCGTCCGTCTAGTTTGAGGAGCATATGCCACTTACAATTGACCTCTCGTGACCTGCCGTCTGGACAGAGCTGAGGATTACACATTGAGTTTCCTTGTCATGCTACGAAGCCTCTGGTTTGATGCGTTTAACCCTCGCCGGATTTCTGACTAAGCCGGCCTCGAGGCCCGACCATCGCGGGCAGTGTGGTCGGTGCCGCTGTGCTGGGTCTGAAATCTGGGATGCTGCACGTCTTGTTGTTTCAGGACAAAAAAGTGTTTCCAGATATTGCTTTGACTGGCGCTGGGAACCCAAACTGAGGCTTTGGGGGATATTCTTCTGGCTCTTTGTTGTGTCTCCTGGCGGCCACTGAATGGAGGGCCTTGAAACATTTATACACGATTCACGGCAACCTATAAGTCTGTGTATTAGCCCGGTGTTCACGGCGAGTCATCAAAGTGATAATGACTCGATTATTTATTCAACCCTTCTATTATTATCAGAAATAACTGTATATTTTCTCGCCCACATGTTCCGAGGGCTTCTCCCCCCTTTCATCAGCGTCTTCTCTGTGGAGTGTTTGAAACGACTCTCACAGAAACCAAACGGTTCGACGACAACATGTCGACACCCGGCTTCTGAAGAAGGCACCTGTCAACGTCGACTCTTGCTTCACCCCGCAGTCTAAACACATGACGTAACCACGGTGGCCTGTCATCAAGTCAGTATCGGGTCAGAGCCGGAGCAGGCAGGATAGATTCTGAATATTCAGGTTCATCTTCAAGAGGATTTCATTGTGTTAAACAATGGAAACTAACGGGAAAAAGTAAGAATTGAGCTTGTTAAATTGTAAGTAAGTAAGTAAGTAATTTTTATTTGTATAGCGCTTTTCCAGACCAGGGTCACAAAGCGCTTAAACAATCAAAACAATATTCAATAAAATATATACTTTAAAGGTCAAGATAATACTGATAACAGTACAGGAGTTCCAGAAAATCAAGGAAAAACGTCTTAAGATGTTTCTTGAAGGAGTCAGTAGATCCATCAAGCGCAAAGAGAGAGGAAGATCGTTCCAAAGCTTAGGAGCAACAGCCTGGAAGGATTTCTCTCCTCTGGTCCTGAACCGTGTGCGTGGAACCATCAGTAGATTCTGATCCACAGACTTCAGAGCCCGAGCTGGGGTGTAAGTCTGGATCAGATCAGTGATGTAAGGAGGAGCCTGACCATGAATAGATCTGAAAGTAAGAACCAGAATTTTAAAGTTGATCCTGAAAGAAACTGCAAGCCAGTGAAGAGTTTTACGGATCGGTGAAATGTGAGTTCTTCTACTAGAGCGAGTCAGAATTCTCGCTGCAGAGTTCTACCAACTGCAGACGAGACAGATCCTTCTTGTTTGGACATGAAAACAATAGTCAGACGAGAAGAAACAAACACATGGATTACAAGCTCCAAATCATGTTCCGAAATTGTGTATATATTTTTTAATCTAGTCTTAAACTTCCGCGGGAGTGTTACTTTTTCCTGGTTTGTGAGCTGCTCACAAAAAGTATGACCTTATTTTTAAACAAAGATGAATGTGACCAGCCTCAATTAACGAGCCAGAAAGGCATTTTGACATTTGAACATTCTATTATGAATTTGTTACAGTACATGGTTTCTCAAAGTCAAACAAATGACAATTAATAATTAACTAACTAATTCCAAACCAGACACATTTTAAAACAGGCTCCATAATGGGGGGGGACTAGTGCCTGAGTCTATACACTAGACATGAACACGTGGTTCACACCTGCTCTGACGTTTGCATGTTGGAGATATCATTTAATTTGATGTATTTTTTGAATAAATGCTGATTTTAAATTGATTATGGCAACTAAGTTGCTGTTGTGGTGGAGAAATCAAGCTCCCTTGTTACCAGCAGGCCATCTACAAAATTAGTCTCTCTTAGGTTTGTATAAACGCTCATTCAATTTAGTGACCCACTAACCTGAAATGTAAAGAAATAAATGCTGGTTACTAAGAGTATAACTGGGGTACACAACCAGAACGAGTTAACATTGTCTTACATTAACCTACTTCTCTTGAAATTAATCGGTTCAGGTTCAGGCTCATTGTAAACTGAATTTAAGCCTCCGGGCTGTTTACTCTCCAGATCTGTTTTCATTTTTACTGAACCTGTTTCAGTCGGCTGTGTCTGTTGTGGAAGACATCATTCTGCGTCAATATCTGGAGCCAAAGCTCTCACCCGACGCACACCTCCCTGCTCACTGATCCCGGAGCTCATCCATCTTGAAGAGAAGTTCGCTGGATGTTCATGTCTTGCCATTTTTCTCATCAGTGTTTATTTCCTTGGCCGCAGGGGCTTCCAGAAGCCTTCAGCGCCTCGTCCAACTGCCGTTCTTTAGTTCCAGCACTATGACCACATACACCCTCTTTCGCACAGCGTGACCTTTTTGTGAAAATGTAGACGCTCGCAACTTGTTGTCGGACATCATGTCCTGAGATGTCAAACCTTAGAAGGTGTAGCGATAGATCAGGCGTGTCCAAACCTTTTTGGAGGAGGGCTACATTTTATAGCATTAAAAACTAGCGAGCGCTAAATGGCAGAATACCTCGAGCATGGAGGTTTCTTAGGAGCTAATCAGTTGACTTTTAGTCTGGTGCTGCCTGTTTCAACTGAAACTTTGTTGGTTAAACTATCCATGCTTGATCAGTTAAAAACTGCACCTTTTAGCAGCCCTTGAGGACCGGGTTGGTCAACCCTGACCTTGAATAAACTCACTGAGGCATTCCCAAATTATAATTTTATATACTTGAAAAACAGATTAAGACTATTTTCATGAGAATCCCATTTATATATATATAGAAACATGGCCTTATTTTTGCGGTACAGTGAATTTACAAAATAATATTTAAAAAATATATATAACTTTTAATTTATAAGACTGCAACAAACGCATCCCTCTGTGACGACAATCTCTCACTCCTTTGTTTAGTTTGATACATTGTACCAATTTAGCTGTTTTGATTGACGGCTCCAATTGAATCTTTAAGCGTACCAACTCAATGAGTCTATCATATAACTAAGAAAGTCGCTGATTGGTAAATTTTTCTAATTTTCTAATCAGTTGAATCTTCACAAATATTTCTTCTGTCACTGTTTAGTATCAATAAAGTTTTAAGTGTACTTGCATTAACACCATAAACGACCAAAGTTAACAGACTTTAAATGCTATATTTATCCGCAGCTGCTTATTATACGCTTGATCCTGATATGAAAACCTTGTGCAAAATTTAATTTTTACAATTATAAATGGGTATTCTGCAATTAAATAAAAAGACCCCTGGTGAAGCTGCTCAAGGGCCCAAAAGCCCCCCCAGTCCTACTTAGGAAATGCCAGTAGGAAGTCATTTTGTCCTCGTAAAACAATGACCAAAGATGGAGATGTTCTGGAATACTGTCCTAGTGACAGTCCAGATGTTTGCCGGCATGCAAAAGCTTTAGATTTAGGAAGTCAATTTGGGCAATTTGTTTTAATTTCAGTCACAAAAATCAGTGTAACATACCAGACCCTAAGGGTTTCAGGGTCACTTTTAAACCACAGCGGCATTGATCCTCGACCCCTAGTCAAGCTTATAGCGATACAGATTCATTGAATAGAATTTGGAAAAAATTTGATGTTTTTTAATGGACCTAAGAAAAGTGAGCACTACCTTACAACCATCACATTAAATAAATGTTTGCCAAAACCAAAAAATAATTAGATTTGATTAGATATTTTATTAATCCCTCTGGAGATCTCCTTCGGGAAATTGGGTTTCCAGTTCACAGCAGACAATAGTTTCATTAGAAACAAGAACAAAGAGCAAAAAGTGATAGGATGACAAAGTGCAAATATAAAGAACATAGATCAAAGGAAATGATGCAAAGAGAAGGATACAAAGATTAACATAGAATAACCTCTGAGTCATGACCTTGTAGAAGCAGATGAATGGCTCCTTGATTACCTTCATTGAAGTGCATTAGAGGATGAACGTGGACCTCAGAACACACGTTGCTCGTTGGCTCGACACGGTAAAATATCGCAGATGTCTGTTCGTGACTAATCCTGTTATCAAACTCAAATTGGGTGACACTCGGGCTGCGGGGTTTTGATCCTACTACACTGTTGTAGCGTCGCCGTGGCAACATAATCTCGTAATGGCTCGCTCGCCGACTCACTCGCTGCACTGGTGTTATGCATGATGTCATCTCTGGCCCCGGGTCAGACCTGTGTGTGTGTGTGTGTGTGTGTGTGTGTGTGTGTGTGTGTGTGTGTGTGTGTGTGTGTGTGTGTGTCTTGATGTCACACCACTAGCTTGTTTGTATGGGAGTTTCGCAGCCATCCTGCCTCCACGGTGGCCTTTACCCCCCCTTTTTTCTTTTTTTTTTTACTTTTAACAACAACCTTTTGTACGTGCTGAACTTTTCACTCACTCGGGTTTAGTTTCTCGGGGGCCACAATATATTCTGTGACTGTTACTAGGTGCCGTCAAGCCATAAGAAAGAAGGGACAAAAAAAATGATTAAATAAAAGGACGTTCTTACGTAAGTTTTATTCTTAAAATGTATTAAAGATTATGAAGATAAGAAAATAGCATTTATTTTGACATTGAAAATACAAATAAAGTGCAACAAATTACGCCATAAGATGTGTAATATTTCTGATAATATACATTTTGTGATATATATATATATTAAAAAAAAACCTTTTTTTCTAAATGATAAAAAAAAACAAAAAAAAAACGGAGAAAATTAAATCCAAAGTCTTTAACCAATTAGATCCAGAGTAGAGCTAGTAATAAATAAATATAAATCCCAAAACATTCCTATATGGTTAGATTGATAGTATAATTTTGACTCATGTGGGCTGCATTGATGGAGTTAGAAGGCCTTCATTTGTAAGTAAGTAAGTCATTTTTATTTGTATAGCGCTTTTCCAGACCAGGGTCACAAAGCGCTCAAACAATCAAAACAATATTCAATAAAGTATATACTTTAAAGATCAAGATAAAACTGATAACACAACAGGAGTTCCAGAAAATCAAGGAAAAGCCTGAACAAATAAAAACGTCTTAAGATGTTTCTTGAAGGAGTTAGTAGATCATCAATCCATCATCTATCAGTAGATTTCTCTCCTCTGGTCCTGAACCGTGTGCGAGGAACCATCAGTAGATTCTGATCCGAAGACCTCAGAGCCCGAGCTGCCGCCCTTTGCCCAGCATTGATGTTGGTCAATCTGCCAGAGGAGCACTTAACAGCCAGTAGAGGGCAGTGTGGAGTCTGCCAGTCCTTCCGTTGCGTGTTATATTGATTCAAATAGCGATTTATCTAATTGCATCTGCGTGATATTTCATAGTTACGTGTCAGACAAAGGGCTTGAGCTCACATTACTGGAATGATAATAGTTGCCTTCCTCGACGGAGCGGCTGTGAGAAGAGTTTGGGGGTAACTTCCCCTCACGGTCTCTCCTCACGGTCTCCTCGCCCTCGGCGGATGCTGGAGTCCCCGGTGATGCTTTCCAGATGCTCTCGGAGCTCACTGACAGTCCTTCCTCTCTTCTTTAAATGGTTTATGCTCTCTCTGCACACACTCGTCTGCCCCGCAGCGAGACGTTAAAAAGACACTTCCTTGGCCCCGAAAAAATCACTTCCTGGACGTAATCTAGCAAAACAATGGATCCCTCAGTAGACGAGAAAAAGCTCGATAGTATCTGTGTTTTAATAGGCCGACGTGCTTCATTTGCATACTATCATCAACAACATTAGCATAGCATTAGCATTAGCATCTGTATATCGTATTCTTGCACTATATGGCGCACTTTAAATCCTTTAATTCAATTAAAAAATGTACAGTGTGCCTTAGAATCCGATGCACCTAATGTATTCATTTTGGTTATATTAACTTAAAATATATCCTTGTTAGTTACAGTATCACAATACATCATGATATATCGTGTACTTATTACCTTGAACTGCTTGTGGAACACAGCGATAGAAATACGGCAAAATGTTTTAGTACGACTTTGGTTAAGCTATGAAGCTGTGCTGCGCTTAATGTGCCTTGTAGTCTTAAAGTGATAGTTTGCCCACAATTTAAGCTTAACTCATCTTATACTCAACCTCATGTCAACTAAGGGTTGAGATTATTTTTAAGAGTAAACTCGAAGGTGTAGGCAAAAGCTTGAATCCATTTTAATGAAGCGACTAGCGCTCAAAATCGCTGTCCAAAAAGTCGCACCTTAAAAATCTTAAAGGCTAACAACGTGCTACAAACGCAAAGTATTCTGGGTAAATATCATAGCGCTTCCATCGACGGTAGTGTAGACCAGAGGTCCCCAACCAGTACCGATCGGAGAGACATTTGTTACCTGGCCGCAAAAAAAAAAAAAATCTGTTCTATTGATTATTACTGTTTTATTTTGAAAAAAACATATGTTTTTCTCTTAAATAACAGTAGCATGTGACTCTTGAATAATTCAATATATTTTTAGAAACTAAATTTCAGTTTCAGAGTCCTAAGTCCATTTAAATAATGGAAAAACAGAAACTGAAACATTGGCACAAAATATCTTACAGAACACATACACATACAGTAAGTAAGTAAGTAAGTAATATATATTTATATAGCGCTTTTCGAGACCAGGGTCACAAAGCGCTTTAACAATCAAAACAATACTCAAAACAGTACATACTTCAAAGATCAAGACAACACCGAGAACAACACAGGAGTTCGAGAAATTCAAGGAAAAGCCTGAACAAATAGAAACGTCTTAAGATGTTTCTTAAAGGAGTCAGTAGACTCCATCAAGAGAGGATACAGAACAACATCGTCGGCATACAATCAAATCTACACTCTTTTTTGTAACCAGTCCAGAGCTATTGCTGATTCAGCGTAATGGTGAGATGTATTTTTGGAATGTCATGCTATTTTAGTTTTGATTTTTTTCTATCCGAACATAGTCCGTCAATATAAACCTGACATTGAACCGGTCCGGGGTACAAAAAAGGTTGGGAAACCCCTGGTCTAGACAGTAAACTTGACGCACTCGCAATATTTACCCAGAATACTTTGTCTGTAGCATGTTATTGTTTAAACTTCTGCTACAAACCCAACCCTTAGTTGACATGAGGGTGAGTAGAAAATGGGTGAAGTTGGAACTATCACTTTAACAAATCAGTATTTGTCCCTATAGTGTTAATGCCAGGAGACATATTTACACAGATGTCATCATCACTGTTGTTGTCACCAAGTTGTGTGTTTAAAAATTGGTTGCATAACTGGCCCAGGACAGAGTTCATTATCCTGCTGTAAAATGAATCGTTTTTCGTTATCCTGATCCTTGTTCTTACCGTCTTCCTCTCCCCAGAACACGCTGGTGAACGAGCGCGACTACGAGAGTCTGGTGCTGATGAAGATGCGACAGGCAGCGGAGCGGCAGAGACTCATCGAAGAGATGCAGAAAGAAGACAAGGATTGAAAGCTAACCCAACACCCCACTCTTCTATAGATTCTTTTAAATGATAAAAAACAGTGTTGCATCATGAGTATAATGTCCGACTTGTCAGCGATACATACATAAGATCCATGTTACTTGAAAACCTCCTTTTTTATTGTGTTTGTTTCACTATTTGATCAACGATTAAACCTTTTTTTTCAGATGAAAAACAACTCTCTAATCTAATAAGACATGGTGTTATTGTATGTGCATACAAGGATCATGTTCATTCAAATATACTCTTCTTCATACCACTGTTGTGAGTGACTCTTTTTTATGGTCTCTTTCAGCCTCTGAAGTTCAGGAGCACATTGAAGGTTAGCCAGGGACCAACCGTCCTCCAGAGCTCAATGTTGTCGTGAGTGCAGGTTACACCTGAAGAAGAGCAGGTCAGGACATGTATTCTCTGGTGTGCAGGTGACAAACTGGTACTTTTAACAGTCGCCATAATGGTAGTTAAAGAATGAAAAAAACACCCAAACTACTACTACTAGTGGGTGTGAACTAACACAAATATAAATCACTACACATAATACTGTATCGATATGGTTTTTATTTTCTCTTTCAAAATACATGTTACCTTTTAATCATAATTATAGTATGGTCTATGTGTATTTAAATGAAAAAAAATATGTGTTTTTAGCTAATGTTTAAATATTCATAATTTTAGTGTTACTATTAAACCCACGATAGATGACTGAGGACGAGAGGATACAGTTGACTCCAGCATCTTTCAAAGTTGATATTTTGACATATTTTGGTTTCAAAATAAATAACAAGTGACAATTTCATCGAGAGTAGGTAGAACTTTATTGATCCCTCAGTCAAGTACTCGACAATACTACAAATATATCCTTGAACCTAAGGTATCACGATATATCGTATCGTTGCCCTTGTATGGTAATAATAATCAAATTGCCAGATTCTTGCCAATACACACTACTACTGACAAGCAATATCTCTAAAAAACAAATTGCCAAATAGCTTCAAAAACTTATAGTACTTTTCGCAAAGATTTAAGAGCTAGATTGTATGATCATGAGCCCATTAACACAATAGAGAAAATCACTGATTCTAATATAACTCTTTATTTAAAAATGAACGTACATGTTTTTATTTTCATAGACATATATATATATATATATATATATATATATATAAAAACAGGAAAGTATATCCCTGAAATATGTGTTGCTTTTCAGTCCGGTTATAACCGTGGTGCCCTTTTAGAACCCTTGTAACAAACGGTGTCAGGAGTAGGATGGTGTGTTTGTCTTACAGCAGGAGTTGGCAAATCAATTCACCCAGTTAGATACTTCCATGAACGTCACGCAAGCCTTCATGTTGCCACGTTCTGGTCGGGATTTAGGTCCAGATAGAATCCTCCCGACTCCCCCCGCGACTACATCTGTTTTTTTCCCCTTCCCGTCCTCGCATAAGCCGACCAGGCTTTAAGGTATTCATTGTCAATTAAGTCAATTTGGTGTTTAAAACGGCGGAGATTATCCACGCAACATCGCAAGCAATCAGGGCCGCGGTCGTTTCATCGGCGGACGGCCGTCTGGTGCTCTGTGACAACTCATTACCTCATTTATTGCAGCAGATTGAGGCTAATGTGAAAATCATTCCTCTCGGCCCGTCTGAGCCCCAGGAGCCTCCGCGAGGAACCGGCCCGATCCAAGACCGCAGACCGTGAGATGTGGCGGCGTTTGAAATCACCGAGTTAAAACCTGTAATCAGGCCGTGGAGTGGAACACAAGGTGGACGGGGTTTCTTTTTTTTTTATGGGAATTCTTCGCGGCCTCACGTGATGAAAAGTGAACATTATGCTTCTCGATTACAGAGCCGGCGGTTTGGATGATTATTCTCCGGACCTTTGTGTACATTAGGAAGCAATCTTCCAGACGGCACACTTTCTCGTGTTCCTCCAGTTCCTTCTCTCGCATGTAACTCTGTCATCTCTGCATGAAACACCTGCGTTCACTGCATTCTTGGTATTTCAATCTTTTTCAATGTGAGGTTAATATATGATTAACTAACTACAATTAATACATTTTATCGAAATGCTATGCTAAAATGGTCAGAGGTGTCGCTTGCCTTTACAAAAATATGTGTAACTATGACTTTCTAGGGGTTTTGTTGGGTGTATGATCCCCCTTGCTTTCCTGGGTGTCCTTGTGAGTTGTGGTCCTTTGATGTGACCTTTCCAGGGTGTCCCCTGCCTCTTTCCCAGAGTAGTTAGGATAACCTTTAACCTGTATGAACCCTGATATTAAGTTAAAAATGCGTAACTTGTGTGAAGAGATTTGTTTGTCTTTTCTTTTGGAAATTGTACGTGTGTCCAACCTTCCGTGTGTTTCTCGTCTTTTATTTATTCAAAATGAATTCAGTTACACATTCAGGATCACGGTACCGACGCACACATTTGTGACGCTTATAACTCAATATTAGCCCTGTTCATTTGTTACTAGAGTCAGAAAATATATGAATGACAAAGTTTGGTTCTCTTATTTAGCTGTTAGCTAGCACACCAATGCTAGGTAGCTAAATTTAGCTGTTAGCATTTGCTTATATACAGTATCTTGGCCTTTTATAGTATATAGTTTTAACTGTGTATTGTTTTTTATTTTTAAAGCGCTTTGTGAGCCAGGTCTAGAAAGGCACTTTAGAAATAACTATTACTTACTTACTAAATTACTTACTTACTTACAGTTCTCTTTACAAAGTAGATGTACTACCTCGAGTAGCCCATTGGACCGCAGAACAAGAACGAATGAACGAAATACAATGCGTGTTACGTTAAGAGTTAGCATATTAATGCTAGGAAGCTCAATTTCAATGTAGGCATTTTCTCATATGTAGATCTCTTTACAAAGTGGAAAAACGACATCTTGCCCTGAAATTGCTGCGATAAACGTCAGTGTAGTTCTTTAATTTAAGCACTAGCTAACAATGCTAGCTAGCTGAAATTCAATGTTTGCGTTTGCTTATGTCAAGTTCTCTTCACAAAATGGATTGACTACCTCACCTCTCGCCCTGAGGAAATGGGATCAATATCAAGCTTATACGACCCCATAACAAAAAAAAGGGTAAAAAAATGACCGAGTGAATGACATTCGGTGTGTTTCTCTTATTAATGCATTATCATAACAATGCTAGCTAGCTAGATTTCCCTGTCAGTGTTTGCGTGTTTGTAATTCACTTTACAAAATGAATTACTTGTGACCCCAATGAGTAGAAGTGACAGAAAATGAACGAGTGAATGAATATCATTTTAAGTTAAGTTTCTTTTTATTAGGCGCCATAATGCTAGGTAGCTAGATTTTGCTTCTCTTTTTAGTCAAAAAATAGTTAAACTCCCCTGCTTGTGTAGTCCAAGTCACAGCAGACAAGGTCACACTAAAAATATAAAATAAAAACTTTCTCCTGAATAAATCTTAACGCTGTAAATCAGAATTATGCTAATATGCTAATAAAGTTGAATTACAAGATGGCGGGTTTGACCATATTTGTCGATTTTTAGAGACATCAACCAGGCGGATAAGTTCAGGGAGGAATCTACATGGACGATGATGTTTGCTGATGATACGGTGGTTGAAAATGGAGTAAGAAGTGGGTTGAGAACAAAGGAATGAAATAAAACAATGTGCCAGAGGAGGAGGAAGAGTGAAGATGGAGTCCGTTATTTGTGATGCTCGCGTTGTGTAATCTTGACCTAATCTACGACCCACATTAGGTCAGACCTCTCAGCGCCAGACTTCTGCGCTCACCTCCAGGAACATCCATCATCTGATGACGTAACGCTGCGCATCTCCTCTTCTCCCGTGACGAGTTACGTGATATCATCGTGACATCCAACCTGGACGTCCCTCGCTCTCGCTGCCCGCCATTGTCCGGCCGTGAGGTAATATCCATGTGGTTTTTTCGGAGACATCTGCTCCCCTCCTGTCGCAGAAAAATCCCCGCATCACATGGTTCTGTTTACGAGGCCCAGAAAGACACAAACTTTGGTCCAAAACGACAACAGAGGAAATGCAATTACAGGAAACACATCGTTCACAGCGATCCCACAGTGGCTGGTGCCGCACGACAACCCCGGCACGAGTCCTGCTGCTTCTGTCGACAGAGCTCTTCTGGGACAGTGAATGCAACACGGTCATGTCCATGAATGCATCATCGTATTCGACTAGATGGATTGATGTGATCTGTGGGGAATTCCTTCGGGAAATGAGGGTTCAAGTCACCACACAGCACTCGACAGAAGATGGAACAAAGTGCAAAGAACAAAGTTCAAACAAAGTGCAAACGGATCAACTTCGTGGCATGAAACAAAGCATAAAGTAGGAGTTAGGTTTTAGTAGTTACCCTATATAAAGGTATAAGAAGTTCTTCATGTTGCACATTCCTGCACGAGAGTGAGGTACTTTTTGTACTGTTGGCCGAATCCCACTTCTGACACCAACTGTTTCTTAGCAGGTAAAAAGCTTTTTTCTTTTTTCTTTTACAGAACTTTTCTCCTACAATTTCTTTTTAGTTTTTATATTTTTTTTGCAACACAAACTCCTCAGTAAAACGCTTATGGAAGTATATCATTGAGATCAATTTAATTTTCAAATGTTATAATTCAGGTTTTTTAAAACATCTATTTTTTGTTTTGATTTGAGTAATTGAATTCAATCATTTGAATTTTCAAAGTTGAATTTTTTTTCTATTGAATATTTTAATCCAATAATTCAAATACATTTTTTTTTTTAAAGAAGGTTGAAGTTGTTTTCTATTGAATTTCAATAATAATAATTAATAAATAAATAAAAATGTCTTACACAGTTTGAATTATAATACCATCAATTGAAAAAAACAAACATGAAATTTTTCAAATTCAATATAAAATGTTTTATAATAGTTCCAGACATCACCAAAAGAGTACCGAGCTACTTGATCAAACTTTCAGCCAATCATGCGACGCACAGATGATCACGTGACACTTCAATTCAGGTCTTTCCCAGACAATGTGTCAACTTTGTTTTAACATCTGGGGGGTAATTTTTTAAATTCAAATATTCAAAAATAGTAAATTCAACCTTTATTATTAATTTAGTAAAATTTGAATTGAACCTTTCAATAAAAAAAACGTTTTAATTGAATTATTCCAAAAATATAATAATAAAATGTTTTAGAAAATACACAACATTTCAATAAAACAATTAAAAAATTCAACTTTTTAACTGTTAAATTCAACTATTCAATATTCCGATTGTATTGACATACTTCCATAAATACCGAGCTGTCATAATCTCTAGAGCTTCGTATCTGACGCCTGGCAAAGGCAGTTAAATAACAGATTCCACTTTTATTTTGAAAAACTATTATATAAACACAGCTTTTGAAAAAGTTTGCGAAAACTGCATTTGCTAATACTGGGGTCCAGTAGTTATGTGGTGATAAGCATAGTCGTCCATCAGACACCTGGAGTATGTTTTAAAGAGTTATATAAAAAGTAGCAGCACACAGAGGTCATTGTTGGAATCTAGCATTTGTTGTCTTCAGGTCTGCGATCTGGTACCAGAAATGTGCCGGTGGACCCGAGGCGATCGTGCGACCGAGGAGTTCTCCAGCTCTTTGTGTGGTTGAATCTTTTATCCGGGTGTTCGAGGTGCTTCAGACGAATTTCTAAATAACCTGTATTTTAATAAGCACACAAACAATCGACCTGATCATCATTTAATCCGCAGCAGATGAGTCTCTCAGGAGGAGAAACAGATGTCTAGAGGCTCCACTGCCGTCCAGGACCCACTTCTGATCTCTGGTCCACGATCTGTCTTCAATCAGGTTTCATGACGTAACGGTAAATGATAAACAATTGTTTGTTTACTCGGACGGTGAAGACTGAAAATTTGTGGCACCTGCTTCGCCTTTGAGTCTTTGTTGTCATGAAAAGTGGGTTTGTACTCTAAGCTTCAGGTTCAAACTGAAGGCACATGACTCTTGATCGTATTTTGAAATCAAAATATCTCCAATCATCAGGTTTAAAAGCTGCTGGAGTCGACTGTATCCCCTCGTTCTCAGTCATTGCAGGATTTCATTGCTCGTTTAGCGGTGGAGGACATAGTGACTGCAAGTCTAATTGCAACACAAAAATGAACAAACCAAGCGAATATTTGCATGTTAATTGTATTTTATTTTTTTTTCAAATTGAATTAATTTATCTTATACACGCTTTAAATAACTAGTTACCATAAATATGATAAAAACAAAATAATATTTGGAAGACAGAAAAACAGAGTTCTGTCCAATTTCCAAAGGATATATAAAAAATAAGAGTTTTTACTGAATTTATACTTTAATTTATATTGAGTTTATACTGAATTTATACTGAGTTTATACTGAATTTATACTGAGTTTATACTTTAATTTATACTGAGTTTAAACTGAATTTATACTGAGTTTATACTGAGTTTTACTGAATTTATAATTTAATTTAGACTGAGTTTATACTTTAATTTTACTGAGTTTAAACTGAATTTATACTGAGTTTATACTGAATTTTACTGAATTTATACCTTAATTTATACTGAGGTTATACTGAATTTATACTGAGTTTATACTGAATTTATTCTTTAATTTGTACTGAGTTTATACTGAATTTATACTTTAATTTGTACTGAGTTTTACTAAATGTATACTTTAATTTATACTGAGTTTATACTGAATTTATACTTTAATTTATACTGAGTTTATACTGAATTTATACTATAATTTATACTGAGTTTATACTGAGTTAAAATGAATTTATTCTGAGTTTATACCGAGTTTATACTGAAAGTATACTGAGTTTATACTGAATTTATACTGTGTTTATACTGAGTTTATACTGAATTTATAATGAGTTTATACTTTAATTTATACTGAGTTTAAACTGAATTTATACTGAGTTTATACTGAGTTTATACTGAATTTATACTGAGTTTATACTGAATTTATAATGAGTTTATATTGAATTTATACTGAGTTTATACTGAATTTATACTGAGTTTATACTGAGTTTATACTGAATTTATACTGAGTTTATACTGAATTTATAATGAGTTTATACCGAACTTATAATGAGTTTATACTGAAGTGTATTGATATTTACTTTCACCAATATTACGTCACTCCTTGGCAGAGTGACGTAAGAAAAGGTGTTTATCTTACGAAACAAGCAAATGTATGTAAACAAAGACATTCAAATTCATTGCAGGATTTCATTGCTCCTTTAGCGGTGGAGGACATAGTGACTGTCTAATTGCAACACAAAAATGAACAAACAAAGCGAATATTTGCATGTTAATTGTAAAAAAAAAAAAATTCAAATTGAATTAATTTATCTTATACACACTTTAAATAACTAGCAACCATTAATATTATGAAAACAAAATAATATTTGGAAAACAGAGTTCCATTTCCATACGATATATAAAAAAAATCGAGTTCATACTGAGTTTATACTGATTTTAAACTAAATTTATATTGAGTTTATACTGATTTTGTATTGAGTTTATACTGAGTTTATATTTTCATTTACACTGAATTTATATTTTTATTTATACTGAATTCATACTTAAATTAATACTGAGTTTATACTGAATTTATACTGAGTTTACACTGAATTTATACTTTTAATTTATACTGAGTTTATACTTTAATTTATACTGAGTTTATACTGAATTTATACTTTAATTTAAACTGAGTTTGTACTGAATTTATACTTTAATTTATACTGAATTTATACTGAGTTTATACTTTAATTTATACTGAGTATATAGTGAATTTATGCTTTAATTTATACAGAGTTTATACAGAGTTTATACTGAATTTATTCTGAATTTATACTTTAATTTATACTGAGTTAACACTGAATTTATACTGAATTTATACTGAGTTTATACTGAATTTATACTGAGTTTATACTGAATTTATAATGAGTTTATATTGAATTTATACTGAGTTTATACTGAATTTATACTGAGTTTATACTGAGTTTATACTGAATTTATACTGAGTTTATACTGAATTTATAATGAGTTTATACCGAACTTATAATGAGTTTATACTGAAGTGTATTGATATTTACTTTCACCAATATTACGTCACTCCTTGGCAGAGTGACGTAAGAAAAGGTGTTTATCTTACGAAACAAGCAAATGTATGTAAACAAAGACATTCAAATTCATTGCAGGATTTCATTGCTCCTTTAGCGGTGGAGGACATAGTGACTGTCTAATTGCAACACAAAAATGAACAAACAAAGCGAATATTTGCATGTTAATTGTAAAAAAAAAAAAATTCAAATTGAATTAATTTATCTTATACACACTTTAAATAACTAGCAACCATTAATATTATGAAAACAAAATAATATTTGGAAAACAGAGTTCCATTTCCATACGATATATAAAAAAAATCGAGTTCATACTGAGTTTATACTGATTTTAAACTAAATTTATATTGAGTTTATACTGATTTTGTATTGAGTTTATACTGAGTTTATATTTTCATTTACACTGAATTTATATTTTTATTTATACTGAATTCATACTTAAATTAATACTGAGTTTATACTGAATTTATACTGAGTTTACACTGAATTTATACTTTTAATTTATACTGAGTTTATACTTTAATTTATACTGAGTTTATACTGAATTTATACTTTAATTTAAACTGAGTTTGTACTGAATTTATACTTTAATTTATACTGAATTTATACTGAGTTTATACTTTAATTTATACTGAGTATATAGTGAATTTATGCTTTAATTTATACAGAGTTTATACAGAGTTTATACTGAATTTATTCTGAATTTATACTTTAATTTATACTGAGTTAACACTGAATTTATACTGAATTTATTCTGAGTTTATAGTGAGTTTAAACTGAATTTATAACTAGTTTATACTGAATTTATACTGAGTTTATACTGAATTAAGTGTATATAGTGATATTTTCTTTCACCACTATTAAAGAACAGATGAACCTTGACAGTGACGTAAGAAAAGATGTTTATTTTACGATGGTAACAAGCAAATGTATGTAAACAAAGACATTCAAATAGTTTTTCTAATACTGAAGTGGATCCATTAGACTAGAGTCAATGGATGGAATGACAGAGAAGCTAAAACAGAGTGAGCTCACCTTCATTACAACATTGGCCATAAACACATTAAAGTTGCTGCTAAACTTCAGAATGGAACTTGCAGTGGAAAGTTGAGAACGTTCGCTCCTTCGTGACCCATCTCCCTGCGCAGGCACCAGACCAGCGTCTGACCCACGCCCGTCATGCTCAGCACCCGGAAGCCGATTTTCTCCAGCTTGTCCAGGACCAGCCGCGGCGGCTCGTCCACGTGGTACTCGGAGCTGAGAACAACAAACACCAGGGTCATTTTTTTCTCTCTCTCTCTCTCCGCAGATGATGATGGCGCTGCTGCTGCTCGCTCACTTCCTGCCACACGCTGATTCACTTCCCGGCAGCATTCGCGCCGCACGGCCAACGACAACACGCCGATCTGTATTCCATCAGCTTCAAGGGTTTGTGTTTTTCGCTTGAAAATCTGATGCAGCGTCTCTTTGAATCTTCTGCGCTCAACGTGTGCAAGATGTCTGCCAGGAAGTGAGGAACTGCCTCAGAGTTTGAGGGAACATGTGCCGAGAACACATGGAGGACGAGGCTGTCGCAACCGACAGGGTCGTGTATTTGCAGGAATCTGACATAATACTTAACACGATACAGATGCCTTAACGATATATAGTGATGCTGTACGAACAAGTATATATTTGTAGTATTGTCGAGTACTTGACTCTGGTGTCGCAGAACTTACAGACCACATGACTGAATACATGAAACCAAAACACGTCCAAGCATCAGCTTTAAAGGCAGCTAGAGTCACTGTATCCTCTCATCCTCAGTATCGTCTTGTCTTCAGTCTTTGCCGCGATCAGGCAGGATTTCCATGTCCCTTTAACTGCAACGGGAATTAAAGACCGCTGCCCCCTAGTGGTCGGGGGTTTAATTGCAACCCAAAAAATTAACAGCGTCAATATTTGCTTGTTATTTGTAAATTAAAAAAACTAAATTTACACACTTTTTTAACTATTAACCATTAAAGAAGTATGTTTACACTTAAAATAAGATTTGCAAACCAAAAATTAAATAAAATCGCAAGTTCATTATTTTCTGACAACCCTTTTCTAGAAACAAAATGTAAAATAAACATTAATAAACACTTTTGACTGTTACTTTAAATGTTATTTTAAATAAGCTTTTGTTGACTTAATATTAATATATTTACAGTGATTTAAATTAACGTACATTTTGTGTTGAATTTTAAAAATATGATTTAAAAATAAATACATTTGTTATAATTATTTTTTTAAATAATGTTTTTTTTCATAAATACTTTTTAAAAATATTTAAAAACAATATAATTTATCCTAAATAACAATCAAAATTGGATCTGTTCTGAATAGTATTGATAAAAAAGGATATTTAAAAAGTCTTTAAAAGTGAGTTTTGGCACTAGTTTTATTGACACATATTCTCTTGACGCTTCACAAATATAAATAAAGTCTTATTCTCGGGAACGTTTCCTCTGACAAGAACCTGGCCGGGGAAAGATTTCTCATCACAATCAGGAACAAAGCGTCTCTTTTAATCGCTCTCCGGGCCAAACTTGTCAACAAATCTGTGTCTAATTTTTGTTTCTCTTTTGGCTCTTTCAGGCGCCGTTACCTGCTTCGGATCAGAACAAGCTCTGACCTCAGAGGGTCACTCACAAGTTGTTTCCCAGCGCCGTCGTTTTCTTGGCTCCCAGGTAGGTCATGATGGCCGGGTCCGAGAACTCGTCCCCCACGTTGGTGGGCCCCGTCTCCTGGGACACAGGTTTACATTTAAAATCATACACAAGCTATGTTATTAAATACATAATAACAAATATATATACTGTATATGCTGTTTTATTTAACCACTGAGTCGCTAACTGTTAGCCAGCTAGCTGTTAGCATATAGCCTCGGATGCTAACACTTAACACACACTTTTACACAAGTATTTCTCATACTTTATAACATAATTATTAAAAGGTAATAGTTTTTTAATACTACTGACCATCAAAAAATATGGTATAAAGAAAAGAAAAAATGTATAAAATTCTTAGATATTGATACTTTTTATTGTATACTCAATTTATATATATTTTTTAAATTATGTATTGCTTTAATTTCTATCTTTTTATACGTTTTAAAAATGGATAACAAAATAAAAACTATCAAAAATGACTTAATTTTATAATAATTATTAATATATAAATACTTTTCTTCCTAAATGTAAGTTTTAATAATAATAGTATTAATAATAATTACATTAGTTTACTTATTCAAGATAAAAACACTGAATACCAAGATTGAAATCTATATTTAAAAAATATATATATATATGTATATATATATATATATATATATATATATATATATATATATATATATACTATTAATTTAATTTTTTTTTTAACGTATTTTTAGACGATGTTTTATCATAAATAATAAAGAATTTGATTTAAAAAAAATATGAAACCCACAAATAGTGTATGGTTTAAATATATAATTCTAAAATATTATTAAAGACTTTAAATATGTTTTACGAAGTTTTGGAATGCAAGAAATGTAAATCTGAGATTATAATCCACGGTCAGACTAATCACATGATCCAGTGTGGGTGGTGCGCATGCGCTCCACAGGTGTTTCTGATTTAAAGCTCCGAGGTTGAAAAGTAAACAACGTTCATCCTCGTTTCTTCTCTTCTTCTCCGTCTTCATCTGTCACTCAAACTACATCAGGCGCAGCAGCGACTTGGAAAAGTCGCGCAGTTATGACGCAATGAACAGTCGCATACACACCAGTCGTATCTGAGTGCTGATCAGAATGTAAGGCATCTTCCTCTTTTCCTCTTCCTCTTCCTCTTCCTCCTCTTCCTCCCGGAGTCTTCCAGAGATCTTTCCAAGGATCCTCCTGACGACCCTGGACCTGCTGCGACTGCGCCCTGAGAGGAGGGAACACCCCCCGAGATGGACCAATCACAGCCCTGCTCCGGCCCCTGTTGACAATAGTGAGGTGAGTTTGGAAACTGACCACAAACTACAGTGACGTCATTTTGTCTGTGGTTAAAATAAGAATACAAATAAATTAATAAAATTTAGAGGAATTTAAGACAATAAAAAATTCCCCAAAAAATAGAAAAATGTAGAAGAGAAAAATAAAAAATGTTCTTGAATGTGCGTATTGTTAATAATAATGATTAAAATGTGCACTCTGGTTTCCTCCCAAAGTCCCAATAAGTACAAAGGTTAGTTGATGACTAGAATCTTTTATATCAGTTTTATTTATTTTTTTCCGAACTTCTCTGGAAATAGGGTTGTGATATTTTGCCAGAGGCAACTCAAAAAATGCATGACTCAAAATGACGAAAAACAACAACAACAAAAAATGTTTTTTTTGGTTGATGGGTTGAAGTTGCGATGTCTGTTCGGTACTTAACAAAACGAAAGAAAGATTTTCTTCTTTGTGGGTCAAAAAACAACAATTCTGCACACACTGCCTCCAGATGGTTGAATTGGGTACTACAGTAAAAGTATTTATAGAACACACACACATGCATGAGGTTAACTTCTTACATTCTGGACCTCACTTTCCATGGTGTCCTCATGCACCTTTCACCCTGGGTAGCTGGGTTCCACGCCCCCTATTTCCACTTGACATTGGTAAGGTTTTTGGTGAATGCTAACTTAAAGCTTTTAAAGACCATATAAGACCCCTTATTCGCTGAACAAATATTTTGTGTTCTTTTTAATTGTGTGAATAAAGACATTGTTAATCAATAACAGATTGATTTAATTTTCTTGCCCACCCTGATGTTTAATAAAAACCTGCGTGTGGTTCACATCACTGTCTGGGAGTCCAATTTCCGTTGCAAGCTTTTTCCTGGGTGGTCATGACTCTGGACCAGGTCAATCGTGGGGGGGGATGAAAGGTGGTAACAGACGAAGTCACCGATATGAAGTCGAAGAGCTTGACGGTCATTACCGAGGGCTTTTGTGTCTTAACTCTAGAGGACGGGGTTTGTTCCTGAATACAAAAATATGAACCAATATAACGAAGGTCACCTCCGACTGTGGGAATCCAAAGTTGTCCAGAGTACGGCTGCTAGATTTGTCTCACAACGGCGCCCCCTATCTATTCTAAAGTTAATCACACAAGGGACCAATGTGTAAAATAAATGTTCAAATATTCATTCATTTTCTACCGCTTTATCCCTTACCGGGGTCGCGGGGGGAGACTGGAGCCTATCCCAGTATCATAGGGCGAGAGGCAGGGGACACCCTGGACAGGACGCCAGTCTGTCACAGGACAACAATTCACACACACTCTCATACCTATGGACAATTTCCCAGTTCTCAATCAACCTCTTTATGTTGTTGAGGGAGTAAATCCACGCATCCCGGGGAGAATATACAAACTCTGTGTACAAATATTGTTTTACAATATTAATATGGTATTTTACCTTCATGCTCTACAGAAAAATGTACTCACAAAAGTACTCCGTTGTCGTATCTTATCTTTAGACTTAGATTGTGTCATCTTGTTCTTTCTTTATTTTTTATGAAAAATTGGTGTATTTTCTGTGGCTATTGGAAAAAAACAATTTCCCGAAAGAGACCTCCTGAGGGACAATAAAGTTTTACCTTACCTTACCTTACCTTATCTTAACTGTAATAAAGAGAAACTTGCATTTTTGGAACTGACTGCCTTATGTTCCTGTTCAGTGGCTCGTCTTAGCCGCACTCGACTGTATCACTTGTCGACTCGACTCTACCTGGTTTGTGTTGCGTTTCTGTAGCACGATAAATCGAAGCAGATGCTATTTTTAGTGCTCAAGAGTCATCAGCATGACTCACGAAACAAGAAACAAACTCGCGAGGAGTATGCTAGGTTGGTCCAAAAAGTTTTTTCTTTGGTCCGTGGATGAGGTCCAACCTTTTTTTTGTGTCACCATTGCCGCAAGTAGTAGTGTCGAGCTGAGTCTGGTGGAGTTCTAAAGTGTTGTGTTACGGAAAAGCGGCACTAGAAAGTAGTACTTTTTTCAGCCCATACCAACAGGCGCGCAAATCTTTTGTTTTGAATAGGGGAGTGGGTCCAAAAAGGCAAAGCTCTCGATATGCCCGAGTGATGTGTCCGTACCCTTACATGGTCACAAGTCTGGACTGAAAGAACAAGATTAAGAGTATACAACTGGATTCAATTAGCTTTCTCCGCAGGGTGAGATCCATGGCCAACCAGAAGAGGCTCAGTGTAGAGCCTGTGTTCAGGGCATGTTCGACTGGTAGGAGACCACAGGCGAGAGACCCAGGAGACAAAGTAGAGACTATATCTCTCAGCTGGAATTGGAACAGCTCCTGGTTCTCTGGTCTGGTTGGAGAAAGAAGTCGGTCTCTGGTGGTTTCCTCATCCAATGAAAGCTCTATCAGGCAATAACCTGGAGTTTAGCGCATTCGATCTAACCTTGCTGATGTGATGTCTTAAAAACTTCATCTGTCACAAGTTATTTAGTTGTATGTCAAGTTCCGAGGTGGAATTTTGGGACTATAAAAAGCAGCAGCTGCGATCCACATCAGAGGCGGTGTTTACAGGGAAAGAAAGTCCTCTCTGGATGCTCTTTTATCCATCACTGTGAGCCCACCTCAGGGAAGCGGCGGGGTTGTCACCGAGGTCCCAAAAACAAACCAGACACCGGGCCTCTGCCAAAGAACTCTCAGTCCAAACATGTTCCTACCCGAGCGGCTTCCTGGACTCCCGCAGGATCCATCCTGAGTAGGATCATCTGTTGCTGGTTACCCGGGGAGTCCGGGGTCGAGCCGCTCTCTGACCTCTCGTGACACCGGAGCGCTTCCCCGTCGCGTCCACAGGAAGAGGTTTGATCTTTTACCGAGACCTTTACCCTTGACTTTGACCTTGCAACACTTTTTCTAAAGTCGGTTCAAGAGCAGCAGCCACGGCTAAAAAATAAAGGTCCAGGCTTCTGCTGGGGAGTCGCAGTGGGTTCTACTCCGAGTCTCGTCCAGGTGACCCAGTTCTCACGTGGCCCGTTAAGTTCTACCCACAGAAGGCTCTGATGTATTCAGTTGCTTGTTCTGCTAACGTGATCACTTTAAGTCCCTGAGTGGGAACTGATGGATTACACAGAGCGTCGGGTCGATGATTTACGGCGGGAGGAACAAGCGAGAGACATGGGGCTGATCGATCAGGTGTTGGTGTGAGGCTCGGTGTAGGTTTACAACCTCCTAATGGTGACGGATGGCTAGAGTTTGTTATACTTGTATTTACAACGAGTTAACTCTTTAATGGGTTTGTGGCTGCAGACGAAACTCATTTACCGTTTTCCCAGATTGCTCTTCTCAAATTTTCCATCCTTTCTCTTCACCTTGTCTCACCTCTTCTCCCACAGAACACCTGGGGTTTTGGGGAATTACAAAAGCAACACATCTGTGCGAAGGATGCTGTGACACACAGTAATGTCACCGGCTTAACAAGTTAAGGAACTCCAGGATGTGGTTTCTGTGGAGAGTCAGGAGAGGTTTGGCTGGTGATTAAGAAACTTGCATCGCAGGAGCTGGAGCCTCTGGTCCGCCCACGTTCTTTATACACTATTTATCCTAAAACAATGTATACACATTTAAATCAAGAGTTATGTACTTTATTTATCGCACTGGATTTTCTTTTTTTATCCAAATTTAATACTTACTTTAAAAATGTTTGTTCCAGGTTCAGAACCTTTTATATACAAATTCAATAGTATATTTACAGTATTTTTCAAGATTCAAAAAATGTTCCCAAATTCATTTTCTCCCACTCAGATTCATAACCTTTCTTTCCTGGTTCAAGTCCATTTTCTGTCCAGATTCAGAAATGTTTTATATCCAAATCTATTCAAAGAAAAAAAAAAGAAACCTTTTTATTTCAAGATTCAAAGCATTTTCCTTTCCAGTTCCATTTGTTTCTAGATCAGAAACAATTGACAGATTAAAAATGTCACATTTAAAACGTTTTTCATATTAAAAACTCTTTTTTTCAGATTCAGAACTTTTCTTTCCTTATTTGAAAACATTTTCTTTTAAATGAAAACATTATTTCCACATTCAAAACGTTTTAACAAATTTAAAACCTTTTTATTTTAACTTTCAAACCTTTTTAAATTCCATATTTCTTTGTCTTTTGTCAGATTTATAACTGTCTATATCCATATTCTCAAGTTTCTTTATAGCTTAAAAAATTTTTTCAAGATTCAAAAATGATAGATTTAAAACAAAAAGGTTTTTTATTTGGATTTAAAACATTTGTTGTCAGATTTGAATATTTTTATTTTCAAAATGTTTAGTTTTTTTTCAGATTTGGAACTTTTATCCCTTTTTTTCCCCCCAGATTAAAAACTTTTATCCATATTCAATCTTTCCTTTTTTTTTTTTTCAGAACTATTTTTCATATAAAAAACTGTTTTGTATGAACTCAATACCATGAACTCTAGTTTACCTCCATTGTAACCGATCAGTGCTGCTGTTTCACATCATTGGAAGGTTCTGTCGTCGCGTTTCTTAACCAGCCATGAGTATATTGAGATCCCGGTGAGATGGATTACAGACGAACCAGAACATGGATGTTACATGAGAGTCACAACATCATTCCCATCGGTTTTGTGGTTCCTATCTCGTGTTGTTATGAGCCGCACCATGTGTTTTGTGTATAAGATCCGCTTCAGCAGAAGTATTGGTCGTCCAGGAAACGACAGTCGTGCCGGCTCTTTAACTCGCCGCTACAACGAGGAGTTTTGCCAAAAAAACGGCGACTCGTCTCTTTTTTAAAAGCAGAGCAACAACTGTCCTGCCAGTTGTCCTTCATCATGTTGTCGTCGCGGAGCAAGTTCAGCATCAATCTCGAAGGCCTGCCGGTGTTTTCCCTTCGTTTCACTTTGAGTGTTCTCGTGTCTGCGGGTTTCCTTTCCTCGTACAACTGTGCATGTGGGACACGTTGAATAACGGCCACTCTGTCATATGAACGCAATAAACGTGGGGTTGACACCGGGCTCTGAGTCCGAGGCTGTCGTCGTGTCGCTGATGGATTGCTCTGGTGAACTGCACAGCAAGTTCTTGCTTTGATAAGACTTAGCAACACCTCTGGCTCTGTGAGCGGCCTCCAATGTGTGCGACACGTTTGTGTAGTAGGAATTCGAGGTAGGTCGGTTGATGAATAGTTTGGTAGATAAATGTATTCAGTTGGTAAGTGAGGGTGATTGGTAAGATTGCTATGTACATACTCTAGTAGAAGAACTCACATTTGAGGTCTGTGGATCAGAATCTACTGATGGTTCCTCGCACACAGTTCAGGACCAGAAGAGAGAAATCCTTCCAGGCTGTTGCTCCTAAGCTGTGGAACGATCTTCCTCTCCCTCTGTGTTTGATGATCTACTGACTCCTTCAAGAAACATCTTAAGACATTTTTATTTATTCAGGATTTTCCTTGATTTTCTGGAACTCCTGTTGTGTTATCAGTTTTATCTTGACCTATCTCTTGACCTTTAAAGTATATACTTTTTTGAATAGTGTTTTGATTGTTTAAGCGCTTTGTGACCCTGGTCTGGAAAAGCGCTCTATAAATAAAAATCACTTACTTACTTACTTACTTACTTATTTGATGTCCAAATTCGGCGTTAGAATTGTTTCCTGGGTTGCCTGGTTATAGAGTTAATAGTTAAGTTTGGAAAAGAAAAGGATGTTTTTCTGTGGTGCCTGAAACTTCATTTAAGTTGGCAAAAAACCATGGACGGTAGGTTTGGCAATTCGGTCCTTCAAGGGCCGTGGTGGTGCAGGTTTTCATTTCAACCTACAGTATTAAGCTCGCAAAGTTTAACCAACGAGGTTTTAGCTGAAACAAGCAACACTAAACTGACAGTCAACTGCTTAAGAACCTGATTGGTAGAAAGGTATTCTCTTGATTGGTTGGATAAAAAACCGGCACCCACCATGGCCCATTGTGGAACCAAGTTATGTAGGTACACAAGCTGTCCATAGATTGGTGGGTAGTGAGGTTTCGAGAGGAAATAATTGCAGTTATGGGGTATATTCAAAGGTAGGTAAAATGTTCCCGTATACTGTAGTAATGGGGTGCACATTGGCTAGTGAATTTGGCTAAACAATTTCCCGAAAGAGACCCCCTGAGGGATCAATAAAGTTCTACCTAACCTAGTGCGATCGCCTTACAGGAAGAAGGCCGGAAGAGAACCAACTTGTAACCTTTCTGTTTGGACGTTCTGCTGTGTTGCGTGGGTTTACTCCGGGCACTCCGGTTTCCTCCCACAGTCCAAAAACATACAGATTGGTTGTGTGTCTTTGTGTGTCCTGCAACAGACTCGTATAAACTGGGATAGGCTCCTGCGCCCCTAAACCCCCATAAGGGATATGTGGTTAAAAAATGAATGAATGATTCTTTAGTTAGTAAAAATAATTTGTTAAAAACACATATATAGATGGAATTCAAAACCCTGCCCTATATCTTTACACATTTTGTTACCCAAGTGAGTCACATGAAGAAGATCCACAGTGTTGTTCCTGAACTGGAGAATGTGGGTGCTCACCAGGTGAACGGGCTCTGTTAGGACCATTTCCGCTCCGTGATTTAACGTCTATAACTTGTCCACTTGTTGGAGCAGTGTTTAAAAAAACTAAACTGCGGTTAAGACTGATTTACGACATCTTCTAAATTATTAACGATGGTTTGCCTGCTACCGAAGCGCAGTCTCCGCCGTCCCGTGAATAAATCAGCAGATGCTTTGAAAGGAAGCATAAATATACATCTGCGAAAGATCTGTGAGACCCGAGACGACCAGATGTGTGGTAGCTGGAAAAGGTGGTCTTTTAAACGTCGCCCGCTCAAAGTCGACGGTATTATCACGCGAGAGAGGAACATTTCAATCGCCGTGGCCTTTACTTGCCCCGACAACAAAGAAAAGGCGAGGGGCGGCGGATGATGAGAGTCAATTATGTGACAGTGATGTCATTCTACTACTGGCTCTGATGGATGCCACATGTTTTCCAGGGTTTCCCCCACTGCTGCGAGCGCGCTGCGAATCAAGAGTCATTCCAAGCAACACGTAAATGGAACAAGACCCGAGATCAACATCTGATAGTCGGTCTCAGAAGAGATTTTGTTTCCTTCTTTTTGTGTGCCGTCGTTACATATAATGTGTGTGTCGTCTGTGGTCGTGAGAATCAATCTAACGTACGACTGTTTCCTGACATACATGAGAAATGAGAGTCGCACTGAGTCTGTTAGGAGGTTCTTGTGATGGTTGGTGTCCACAAGAGGGCTCCCCGATGGCACCTACCGGTCGGTGACTCAGCAGAAAGTCACTCGCCGGAGCACGAGACAAGCTGAGAAATATGACTCAGACTCGTGGAATTGGCATCTGCCCGACCATTGAGTCACCCTAGGAAATGATTCGCACTCATGAAATTGCCAAAATCCAACCCATCTGTGTGAGTCAGGAACGACGGAGCGAGTCTGAAATAGCCCCGAAGCATGAATGAGTCGCTCAAGTTGTTGCTGCCACAACACAAACTAGGACAAAATGTCCAAAAAATAAGCACCGGCTACTACAATTTCTTAAGTACATATTGACGTGTGACTTTAAGCAGGAAAGTCAGAGCAGATGGCGCTTGAGATGGATTTCTCTCCACTCTGGCCTATCGTATTAGATTTTTTCATAATAAAAGAGGTATACTCTTTCATTATAAAGAACGGCAAATGTCCGTAAATCGCCAGAAACATTTCTTTTGATGTACTGCAGAGAATCGTGACACCAATGTCTCCATTATAGTTGTATTTCAAGTAGTTGTTTTTCTAAATACACAGTGGCGCTACCTTTTTATCCCTCGCCGCCCTTATAATTTTTGTATTCCGCCAGATAGCGGCCTGGCGGGCGCGCTACATTCTTCTCAGTGGTGTTGTCTCTGGACGCCTGAAATGGCTGCATCAGATGGAAAAGAAGCCATTCTTTGTGTGGACGAGTTCGTTTAAGTATACTTGGGTGATCCTAGACTTGGATTACGGATTTCGCAGACAACTTGACTCCAGATCGTTTTTTTCTTTTTTTCAAAAATAAAGGAACACAGTCCATCCATCTCACCTAAATCACACAAATGCAATATTAAATGTGGTTTTCTTGGACTTTTCGAAATGTGTTCGGTGGTTTCAGTCGGGATATAAAAGCTGGAAAGTCCACAATGGTGGAGCGGAAACTGCAAAAAAACATGCGTGTCCCTCACACGGACTCACAAAAAGCCTTTCATGTGTTTGTTCGTCGACGGTCAAACGGCACAAGTACAGTGTGGTCAGGATGGTTTCTTTGTGCAGCGTATTCACTCGAGAGAGACACTTACCTAACTCATAATTTGCTGGTTTAATAAAACTTTCAAAGTGAACGCCAGGGTCAGATGAAGACAGAAAAAAACCCACACTGACACGCACTCGTTCAGAGCCTTTCCTGCTCCCTTTTTTCACTTTATTAAACGGGCAGGGAGGTCGAGTAATGAGGCTTAATCTATAATCCAGACCTCCCTCGCTTATCTTGTTTTATTCTTCTTTTTTCTCCAAGCTTCTCCTGGGAATACTTCTCCATCTGTTCGGTACCCAGTGGCCTTTTAGCCCAGGTCGCATCCTTCCTGGATGTTCAAACCGACTTTACTTTACTCTTTGAATAGAGAAAAAAAAAAGCAGTATGTTTTGTCTTTTAATAAACGGCATATACGCTTAGTAATTTATTATTTTTGTCGTGAAGAAAACATCCTTTTCCTTCTGCCGTTTAAAGAAAACTGCTCGGTAATAATAAAACGGGTAAAAGAACCACTAAAAAAACTTCACAGTACCCATGTTCAAGTTCAAGTTATTTTTATTGTTAAATATGCATGTATTAAGACATACAGAATAAATGAAATTGTGGTCCTCTCTGACCCACAATGCAACACATGAAAAACATGAAAACCATGAATACGGTTGAAAGGACTGAACAACAGACATTAAACACTTAAAACAATTAAAGACTTAAACAGACATTAATTAAGACATTAAATAATAAATGAATAAAAAGAAATAAATAATCAACAAAAATAAATAATCAACTAATAAACAGAATATAAACAAAAAACAAAGTTATGTTGTGTATTGCTTCACATAATTTCCGACTGTAAAGTTGCTCCAAATGCTGAAAAAAAAAGTCATGGTTATACATTAGGTTTAAACCAATTCTGGTTCCAAAAATGTTTTGCATCTGTTGAATAATAGATGCAAATGAATCCACTTCGCGGCTTTGTTCTATTAGCATCATTTGAGCGCCAAATGATGTGTGATTTAGGAAACTGACACCAAAAACCAAGGCACCAAAATGAGCCTCTGAAATAAGACAAAGAAATCTCTGTTCCTGTTCAGCCTCGTCGCTACCGATCGTGTCAGAACCGATGCCTTCATGGTAGAGTATCAGTAGCCGTCCCTAGTCCTTTAGATTTTCAGTCACACTGTGCCTAAGACCACCCTCACTACTCTCAGTGGTTTCTCTTCAGAGCCACCATCTGTCCTGATGACCTCACAGGAATAAGTCGGCTGAAATATTCTTGATGTTTTCCAGGAAACACAATCTTGTCGGGGAGTTGTTGTCAGGAAAGACTCTCCTTTCCATCTTTTCCTCCCCTTAAGCCTCCAACTGCAGATCTTTTTCTCTCTTATCAATTTCGAAAACCTGTGCTTCCCATCTTCCACAACAACGTCTGCTTCTTATTCAATGTCAGTCCCGGAATGAGCAATCCAAAAAATTCCTAATGAATGATTTCCTCCCAGAAACTGTGATAAGAAGCACTTTCAGGATTCAGGGAAACACTCCATGGAACTCTTTGTCTGTTCTTGCTTCTTTGTGGCGGCGCCAACAGCAGTTTGTATACATGTGTGCGTCCAAATAACTACACACGCACAAAAAACAACTCAGAAAACCAGTGTCCTTGATACACACATCTAGCAAGAACTTTATAAAACTGAACATATGGATATCAGATGTTGTGCGCCCCTTCACAGCGTCCAAACACAATAATACTTATCAAATTCTTCTGCACAAACCTTTATTTCTCTCGCTAAACATCCACTTTGGCCCACAAACCTGACAGACGCTTCCAGGCGGAGGCTGTCTTCAGTCACGTACCATCTCCCCCCGGATTCTTCCTGGACCTCCCCGTTGCTCAAGCTGTATGACTTGGCAGGACGAACACGGGAAACACACAGCAACCATAATAAGGTCGCAGAGAACGTGTTTACGAATGGAAGGGGAGAAAAATAGGAGATACAAAGAACAGCCTGAAGCACTCGTACATACTGGCGCTGTGGTGTTCAGCGCCATTTAACAGGTGGCTCCATCTCGGACCCACAGGAAACGCTGCAATTCCCCGACTCCCTGCCGGCTTCTCTGCTTTTCTTATCTGTTGTGTAATGACACTTGTCTCGCCTTGTCTTTCCCTCCCTTCTTACACTTTATCTGAACTCCCCCTTTTCCTGGATTTAGATTTCTTTTTTGCCCCGAGGGCCCTTTCGTCCTGGCCGCCCTCCCAGCTCAGCACACAACTCTGTCCATCAGCTGTGGACACTTGGAACGAGTCTGAGCACTTCTACATTAACTTTTTAGGGGTACCTATAGCTGAGACAGGTACTTTATTTGGTTATCCTATAGACTGGGGGTTCCCAAACGTGACCATGCCAAGGGCCCCCAAACACCTTGAGCCTATGGCCGTGGACCCCCTTAGCAAACCTAACCGAATACTTTAATATGTATGAAGAACTTTAAGAGTCTATTTTCCTACTTTTATTCACTTTTACATATTTATTATTGGTCAAGCATTGGTACACATGAACAAATGTGTTATTATAACTGTATTCCACTTCTCAATAAACTGTCAACAGATAAGACCAAACATAGACAAAACAAATCAAATCGTAGCCATTTTTCTGTTGCAAAGCTGTACTTGTTATTGCTGACCTTATTTTTTTAAATTTTAATTAAGATGGCCTTGAGATCTTAGCTTATTAAGTAGTAGAATATTCCACGGGAGATCTGTGGCTCTGCTCCTGTCTTTGGTATTTTCAGAAACCTGTCCATTTTCCTGCTTACAAGCTACCACCACTAACAGGCGTGGTTAGGTACCTCCTTGCATATCAAGGAGGTTTGCATGTTGTATGTTCAGGGAAAGTGCTTAAAAAAGTGCTTTATATTGTATAATATTTTATTATATTCCAATTTCTGAGCCCCCCCTAGCGCCCCCTAATGGCGGCCCTGTATTCTTTGTAGAGTATTCTATATAAATGAACATTCATGGATAATTGTTTTTAAAGCAGCACTCGGTAGTTTTGTGAACCTTAATATTTTTGTACTAAAATAACTTGTGATGACACATCAACTTAAAACTAGTTGAATGACTTGTATACCGTGACTTGAGGTGTTTTGTGTGATTTTTATTTTCACTGTAACATGGTAGAAGTTGTTGGGGATGGTGTGAACATAGTGCGCTGGTTGTGGTGGGGGGGAGGGGTGAATTACGGTACAAAAACAAAGTTAAAGTTATGTTATTTACAAAGCCGTCATAACGCATATCATATTTCATTATCCACAATCTGATTCATTACCTCATTGGTATCCATCCTTCATTCAGACAATGGAAGTCTGGAAACAGAAAATTCGTCAAACTGCTGCAAACCCGTACATGGCAACTTTTGCGACGTTTAGCGAGTGCTCATGGGAAATGTTGTCTCCCTTCGGAGACACTAAACACTAACACTTTAGTCCACTGGTGTCACTTGACTTCAAATCGCATAGAGCTGCTTTAGGGCTCATTTCGTAGAGGGCTGAAGAAAGGGGGAAAGTAAAGTGTGGATTATTTTAGCATCCCCCTGTAGGTCAGGCTTGGTACTTGAACCAAGTAAATATGTGTGTGATAATAACACATCCAAAAGCATGAGTATTATCAATAGTAATAATGTACATCTAATTTCAATGGAGTAGCAGTGAACTCCGCAAGCTTTGTTTGCAAAACGTTGCGGTCGATGGTCCATTATCTGATTAAAAAAAAACCACAAGCTCCGATGGGCGACGTGGTTCTTCACAAGTCTTCAAAGTGCAGAACCACTCGATCAACTCGTGTGCTGGCAAAATGTTTTCTTCTCTGTGGCGTTTGTAGCTGCTGCCACGTATTTAGTCTTTTATATGATATTGTAAGAAATGTGGTCCATTATTTAGCTTTATAGGGATTGAAGAAAAACCTCTTCTGAGGCCGGAATGACATTTTGTTTTTGTTTAAGGAACCGTAAACAGCGAACTGGGTTTTCTCCCTCGACCCGTTGTTTACCCTTCTAGCATGTAAATGACTTTTCTCTCACACTCCTCGTCAAATGAAATGTCGAACTATTCCCAAAGATCAGAACTTTATGGTTTTTGTGGGACTTGAAATGTATTGTTTCCTCACGAGAAGACTGGATATCGAGCACAAAAACTCTTATTGGAAGTCAATGGATAGTTGTGGAAATTTGCTTTATCTCTGTTCCTCGACTTTAACTTAAACTCAATGTATCAATTTATTCTGTGATCTTGAACCAACGTGGCCCAGATTGAATGACTTTGCGGTCTGGATTTAGCTCCTGGGCCTCAAGTTGGACACATGAGGTGTAGAACGTCAGAGGCTGGATCTGAGTTACTTTAGATTTTAGTTTTCAAAATAATGCAAATAAAGAAATCAAGAATCAGGAAATGAAATGCCTGTCTTTGTGTTATTTCATTTGATCTATGCTCTTGATATTTGCACTTTATCTCTTTGCACTTTGTTCTTCATATTTGAACTTTGTTATCTCTGAACTTTACTCCTTTGAACTTTGTTCTTTATTTTTGCACTTTATCTCTTTTAATTTGCACTTTATCTCTGCCCTTTGTTCTTAATATTTGCTTTTTGTTATCTCTGCACTTCGTTACCTCTTTGAACTTTTTTCTTTATATTTACGCCTTGTTAACTCTTTCACTTTTGTTCTTTTTATTTGCACTTTATCGCTTTGCGTTTGTTATATCTTCGCACTTTGTTTTTTTTCCTGCACCTTGAACTTACGCTTTGAACTTTGATCTTTTTATTTGAACTTTGTTATCTCTGCGTTTGTTATCTCTTTGAGTTTTGTCGTTTTTAATTGCAACTTGTTACTCTCTGATCTTTGTTCTTTTTATTTGCATGTCGAAGTTTCTTTGAACTTTATCTCTTTGCACTTTGTTCTTTATATCTACACCTAAAAGAAACAGAAAATAAAGGTAAAGGTAAAACTTTATTGATCCCTCAGGAGGTCTCCTTCGGGAAATTGTTTTTTTCCAATAGCCAATACATACAGCAATTTTTTATAAAAAATCAAAAAAGTTATAGATATTGCTGCGGAGCTACTGGAGAGGCAGCCGTCCTCGTCGAAATGTTTGAAAAACTTGAAAAATCAACAGTATTTTTTTTTTAAACAAACATTGAAATAAACGGAAATAATTATTTTTGCTTTTTTTGATTTTGCTAGATCTAAATATTATTTTTTATAATTAATAATAATAACAAGACCTTCTCGACACCAACGGCCATAACATTTGTCTCCTCTTTTGTATGACTCGCCGCTAAAACTTTGACCGTTGTTTTGTTTTCCCTTCACCGAAACAAGCCTGACGGCACGAACACCAAGCACTTGCCACAGATGACATCATAATTGGTTACAGTGTAACGTTTATTACTCCTGGATGTTCCTAGAAACATCGGCGAAGACATGATGCAGAGTTAATTATAGTCGGCAGCCGGTGGTTTTGGAGGGAAAAGTGATCAAATTTTAAAGTTCACAACAATGTTAAATTGTGGTTTTTCTGAACCGACACGCTTGCCTTCAACCAGAGCTCACCGAAAATGGGACTTAAAAGCTGCCGCATTTAATGGTTGACGCTCGAGGTCTGGAGCTGGTGAGCCCGGGGGGGGAGTTTTAACTTAGTCCTCGTCAAGTCAAGAGAAGATTATCTCGGACAAAGTGTTTTTCTTTTGTGTCTGTTTTTTCTTCAGACTACTTCATGGTAACTACATCCAGTACCAATTCTATTTATTTTAAGTATCAAATCAAAACAAAGTGAGACACTTTACAGTTTAAGTAAGACTGTATTGGAGAAAAGTAAAAAAAAAAGATCAGCCCTGAGTAAAAAACTTCCTTTTTGAAGGCAGAAACCTTGAGCAGAACCAGACTCCGTGATGACGGCCTCCTGCTGTGATTGGCCGAGGAAGGTAGACGGAGGGGTGAATGATATGTACGATAAAAAATGTTTTTTTTTTTTGCATGACCTCATTAGCTCAACAAAATATTTGTAAAGATTTCAACCTGAAGTTTCAATCAGTGCCGTATTCCTCGTCCAAAGCTCATCGTAAACTTCATTCTGGAGCAAAGAAAAACAAAGGAGTCGAGCCATCTCTGAGAAAAGTCCAGCATCTGAGGGAGAGAAGTCTGTAGTTGTTGGCTGGAGGTTCTGGCAGGTTCCTGACCAGTGAGATGCGCGGAGGCTTGGACCGCTGAGCCGGGATCGGACGCCCGAGGAAGAGGAGGGGGTTCTTATTTTTGCTGGCAGGGGCCGCCGGGGTGCTACCTCGGAGACGCTTCTCTACTGAGGCCTATACATCTTAGTTCCTGGCAGGCCACTCGACTGGGGGGGTGGGAGGGAGCCAGAGGAGAAGGACGACGAAGACCTGGAGGAGTCAGCCAAAGTCCAGGACTCGCTAAACGGCTTCGCTCCTGCTTTGGTGATTCTGGTTCACAGGAGGATGTTGGACGATCACTTCTGAGGTCGACCAGAAGGCAAATAAATCGATTCTTTCACCTGAACTGCCGCATCACACTGTATCACGTCACCATGGTAACCGTCTCCACCAACACCCACCACGCTTAGTCCGTAAAACTTTATTTACAGGAAGTAAATGGAGCCAAATTAAAAATTGTATTTTTAAGGATTCAAATCTTAAGAAGTTATTGTTTTAAATGAAGAAGTCAAGTTTTGCATTATAATAAGAAAAATATATATAAAAAATGATTGAATAATAATAATTTAAATCTGATTTTTTTGGGGTTCAAAACTTTCTTTTTGAGATTTTATTTTTACAACTATTTTTCACCGTGAAAAAAGTTTTGATCTTAAAGTTTGAGTTATGTTAAATGTTTCTTTTTTTAGTTATTTTTTATTTTATAAATGTTTTTTGATTGTGACCCTGGTCTGGAAAAGCACTCTACAAATATAAATGACTTACTTAATTTTCTATTATTCTGATTTTATGTTATTCTATTATTCTTATTGTATATTATTTTATTATTCTTATTGTATTACCTTTTATTATTATTATGTATAATTATATTATTCTTATTGCATATTATTGTATTGTTCTTATTGTATATTAATTTATAATTATTATTGTATATATATTTATTATTTATATTGTATATTATTCTATTATTCTTATTGTACATTATTTTGTTATTTTTATTGTATATTTCTCTATTATTGTATGTATTTATTGCAACTACAACTTTATTTTAAAACTAACTTAGTAACAAACTAATCTGTTAATAAATGCAGATTTTAACTCCGACAGCTCCTACTTTGAGTCCATCCTGGACGATTGAGCTTCTATCTCTGACTCTAAAAAGCAAAATAGTTTCTGCTCATATCTTTATTTTCTTCATATTCTTTATAGATTATTTTCAGGTTCCGCTCAGAATTCGAGCCTCGATGAGAGAAGCAGTCGCAGTTTAATCCAAAAGACAGATCAGTATCTGTGCTCGTGGAAAGAATCATTTTTCAAAAAACGGCTACAAACAAAGCCATCTTTTGTTTGAAGAACTCGACCCCGCGATCGAATCTTCTCCACCTGTTGCTTGTGAGAAGTTGTCGTGCGAGAACGTGAGTTTTTATACGTCCTACAAAAACTCTGCAGCAGCTCACAAACATTTCCTGGCGAGCGAAGGTGCGTGCTCTGCATCGTGCACCTGAATGTCTGCTGGCAGCGACAGCTGCTCACGTAACACCATGAGATCATCCATATTCGCATCCCTCACCTTGGGTGGCTTCGGCCTCGGAGACTCGCAGCTCCACAGAACCGACGCTTTTAGTTTCATTCTTCGACGATGTGTGAGTTTTTGCGGCTCGCGAGCTCTCGTTCAGGCTGAGTCAACACGTCTCCGGAACCTGGTGTAAGTCCAGACATAAGCAGCCTTCATCCTCCAACTGTTGTTCTTTATGATCCGAACCTCCGCTCCGGCTCAAGTGCTCCCCCGGGACCCGGTGTCCCGGTCGGCCCCTCGGCTCCTTCGCAGGGTTGACGTCCACTCGTACGACTTTGTGAGAATGTTTGAATCTTTTTTTCTGTATTTTAACCCGGAAACATCAGGGGGCAAATCGAGCCCATTTACTATTTCCATGGTCTCGGGACAAGAGTCTATCCCAGCTACCTAGGGGTGCGAAAGGGACGATGCTAGATAGTTAAACTACACAAATTGTTCTTCAGTTACAAAAAGGGAATATTTGTGAACTCTGGGAGGAAACGCACGAAAAAACATTTAAACATATAAAGCTAGGTTTTGAAAACAAATTTGAATCAAAAGTAAAAGTTTTTACTTTGAATCTTGTTCGCAATTTAATGTTTTTGATTCAAAGACAAAGTTTTGGTGCAAAGGAAAATACATTTCGTAAAATTGAACAACAATGAAAATAATATGTTTACAATTGTGCAACTTCATTAAAAATTGTCTTTCATGCTGATCTACTTTTAGATCATTTTGTGGTCATCGATGATTCTCATAATATTGGGGAAACTTTGGGAGGAAGCCTCGAGGAAAAGGATTATCTTTTGGCCAGAAAATAAAGTTAGTTAAGGATTCAAGCTTTTTTAAAGGCTTTGAAATTGGAAAGATGTATTCAAATCAATTTTCTTTGAATAAAAACAAATAAATATTCAGAAAACTAACTTTTTTTTACACCAGAAATAAAGAAAATAATGCGGTTTTCTTTAAGGTTTTTCATAATTGTATTTCTTAATACTAAACTTTCACTTTTCTTTCAAACAAATCTATTTACAGACAATGTAGAGCCATTAAAAAACCTCACAATGCTTGTGGTATTTGAGAGGAAAACTTAAAGTAGGTTAAAAAAGAAAAAAAGAAATCTGAAATAAGTTTTTAATCTAAAGGAAAATTATTAAATCTGAAACAAGAAAGTTCTCAAAGAAGTCGGTTTAAGTAAACGAAAAACTGTTTTACCCCAGAAGCAAAGACAATAATAACATATATTTTTAAATGTATTCAGTAGAAAAATGTTTTCTTGGAGTTCAAAACTCATTTTTGGGAATGATAATAACCTGCATCTGGATTCTAATGATCATTCAATTTAAGGATTTGTTTGTTCATGACTCTATAATTTAAACGTCAATACGAGCCAGACACAGTCAAACATATGTGAGACAAAACAACAACACAGTAATAAAGAAGACCTCAGTGAGAGAAACATCTACCATGTTGTCTGGATGGAAACCTAAAGCTTCATGTCAATGAACAGAATTCCCTCTGGAAGCTAAGAAACGTCACCAGCCTGTAGCATCGCTGAGCTAATACTTGATACAAAAGCACTTCCTAGCATCTCCCTACAGTCTCTTAACTTGGACCGTGAGTCATGAGCGCATCGTAAAACTATACAACCCTGTGTCATCGTCGTTTACTGTAACAAGTACTGAAGCTAGACGTCCATAAAGTAGGTCGTCTGCAAATGTGTTCTGGTCCGGCTTGTGAGCGGAACTAACACCAGAGGTGCTATAAGAGACTCTACAAAGACGGAGTGATTCCAAAAAGGATGAGTAACTTGTTCTTGTAGAAGGTTCCGGGGCCACTGGGGACAAATGTGGTTGATATTCCTGAAATACAAATGTTCTTTTGGATTTATTTGACCGGAACTATTTTGATTCCCGTCTCTTGATGTTTCTTTCCTCACAGGATGTGTTTGTTACCCCCCGACTCTGAACCCTGATTTGAACCTTTAGCATCTCTGGGGTGGTAACTACAGTAGTATTACCATTTTGAAAGGGCGTACGTTAATGGCTACAATAAAAATGTTGTTCACGGGAAAAATAAACCTAAGAGATAAAAGTATTATTAAAAAAATTAAAGGTTGTTTTGGGCATTAGCTCCGTAACTTTAGCTTCATAACTCTATGAGAGTTTAAAGTCTGTTGTTCAAAACCTAATCATTTTCTTGCTAATGCTAATAACCGCCATATTTTATCAGAGTTACTTTGTGCATCACGACCTGTATTTAAATTAACTTTTGCTAAATGTTTGAATATCAAAACATCGTAAAAATCTCTTAATGAAAGTGTAAAAAGACATTTTGCTTTATTTATGTTTTTCGATTAAACTCTTATTGCGTAATTAAGATTTTTGGAATCTCTGAGGCCTCAAGTGTTGAAAGTTCTCTTTAGTTGATGGTTCTTAAATTTGCTGGTTGCAAAGAATTCCGAACTTTCTCAAGTTGTTCTGTTTATGGCTCGGACTTTTGATTGTTATAATTTCGAGGAGGGTTTTGCGATTTGTTTTGGATTCACTTCTGCAGCCAAATTAAAAAGCAAACAAATGGTAATTTTTGTTGTCTTTTGTTTTAAGGACTGGAGAGAAGTACGTCGAGGGCAAGCTAAGACGCTACGCTGTACATTAACACGATCAAGTTGAGTATCAAAGGTAAGTCCAAGATTTCAATCACATCAAGCATTTCTAGCAACTTAAAGTAAGCCAAACATGCTATTTTACACCTGCCAGTTAATTCCTACCCCAAATATCAGCCATTGACGTCCGTCCCTCGCGTCAGGTTGGGATTCATTTTCAAGCCAAATATTAGTTTTAATCAAGTCCCGCTCAGACGGAGCGTCTTAAATTGAGTTAAAGTTATCCTCGTTATCTGCTGCACTTTCTCACAGTCGGCCATGAGATATGGCTCCGCTGGGCTCCTCCGCTGTTATCCTGTTCCTTGAGAAAACATACAGAGCGGTAATCTGATTTATTTCCATCCCCTTTTCAAAACAAGTGTCTTGCGTCTTGGAGATTTGTGCCTATTAAAGATGCGCCAGAGGTTTCTTGTGTCGGCGTCTGATTCATGGGCCGTTGGCGACCGGTTATTTACACGGTAGATCATCATATCTTGGTTTTTAAATACACTTAAGTGTGATTCATGAAATGATAACACGCTGATGGGATTTAGTTTTAAGATACGGTAATGCTTCGAGAGATCCCTGGTGGCTTAGAAGGGGGTTTTCAAGTAGCGTTTCTAAAGCCCATAGACCAACCTATGTTTTCTATTTTATCGCTTCACTCTAAGTGGGACACGAGGTCTCCATCGACTAAAATCAATCAAACTTACTGACAAATTGGCAGAGAAAAGATGTCCTACCTTTATCTTTATCTTTAGACTTAGATAATGTCATCTTGTTCTTTCTCTTTATGTTCTTGTTCTTATTTTATTTTGATTTATTTTTTATGAAAAATTGCTGTATTTTCAGTTGGCTATTGGAAAAAAACAATTTCCCGAAAGAGACCTCCTGAGGGATCAATAAAGTTTTACCTTACCTTACCTTACCTTACCTTTAGTTCCCTTGGTGCTGCTGGTCCGGTTCACAAGAACACTGACCCTTAAATCAAAGTCGCCATTCACTCAAACCGACTCAACACGGATCACTTCCTCTTCCACTTCTTGACATTAATTGTTTCGTGGAAATAAATCCTTGGAACGGAAACTCCTTCCAAACAATCGCGCTCAGTCATAATGAGTTGCGTAATTGTTGATCAAAAGCAGGGTTACCTGACATGTGTGTTGCGTGTTGTCGTCTCCCCCCGAAGAACGGACCGGTCAAAAAAAAGGACCAGAATAGACGGGACCGAACCAAACGGCGTCACAGGTTGATTATGATGTCAAGTGGAACGACATTATACGCTCTGTTAAATGTTTATGTCTAGGAAATAATTCCATGTGTGCGAAAGAGAGGAAACGTTTGTTGAGCCAATCGACGAGCATGGAACGTGTTACACCGTATTAGAGCACAGAAAGCTTCTCTTTCAGCCCCGTCTTCACCACAAATAACAAATAATTCCAGTATTTGTCCTATTCGGATTCTGTTTCCCCATGTGTTTGAGTCGCGGCCAGGATATCTGCTCAGTATAACTCGCACGTTGTCGAGATGGTTGCTCAAGACGTTTTTGTTTTGAGTGCAATGAAGCTGATTATTGTAAGATTAACCAACACTTTTTTGAGTTGTTTTATCTTTAATTATTTAATAATTATATATTATATAATAATAATAACTTTCTTTAGCTATATTAGTAAGTAAGTAAGTAAGTAAGTAATTTATATTTATAGAGCCTTTTTCTAGAACAGGGTCACTAAGGGCTTAAACAATCAAAACAATACCCAATAAAATATATACTTAAAAGATCAGGATAACGCAGAGAAAAAACACCCATAGTCCCAGAAAATCAAGGAAAAGCCTGCACAAATAAAAACGTCTTAAGATGTTTCTTAAAGGAGTCAGTAGATCATCAAACACAGAGGGAGAGGAAGATCGTTCCAAAGCTTAAGAGCAACAGCCTGGAAGAATTTCTCTCCTCTGGTCCTGAAGCGTGTTCAGGAACCATCAGAAGATTCTGATCCACAGACCTCAGAGCCCGAGCTGGGGTGTAAGTCTGGATCAGATCAGTGATGTAAGGAGGAGTCTGACCATGAATAGATCTGAAAGTAAGAACCAAGATTTTAAAGTTGATCCTGAAAGAAACTGGCAGCCAGTGAAGAGTTTTAAGGATCGGAGAAATGTGAGTTCTTCTACTAGAGCAGGCCAGAATTTTATATCTATTCAATATTTTCCCCTTCCTTTTCAAGTACAACGTAAAGAAAACTGAAAATGGTATAGTAGTACAATTGCCCACCTGTATGTACATTAGAAGAAGGTCATGAATACATCTTTCTTATACACTGAAATATAAAGATACCTGGAGACATGCAAGTAGTCAGCTGCCCGCGGTTCATCCAAGAGCATGTTGGATTTGTGGTTCTTTGCTCATTGAACAGATGACAATAGTGATAGTCATTTAGGATCTCTCAGATTGTGGACCAGGTTTTGACTAGGTGGCGTTTCCAGAAGACCTTTAACAGGACTGACTCTGTCTATGTGTAGGCGAGCTAAAAGGCCTTCTACTATAGATCATGTTAAATGAAACTTCAAGGCCAAAAAGTAAAGGCATTCTCCAGGTTGGGACTGATTCTGAAACATTCAAATACCTCTGAGGGACAGACCCGAGGAGTCGTGCTGTATCTTTAGCAACGAGGACTGTCAGTCCGTCGTAAGAAAACAAACTACAACGTTAGCGTTAGCAATTTCCTGCCTATCCTTCTCGGAGCCTCCACCAGAGGAAAGGTTCCCACCGCAGCATAAATGAAGTGTAAAATATTTATTTTCACTAGTCATGTTAACTCGAGACTCCAGTTTGCACAACATAAAACTTTTGGGCTGTATCAAGTTCAGTTCCCTTGTGGGAGGTCAGTGTGTCTCTGCGTACGTGCAGAATGTGAGCTGGAAAACGTTCAGCCAGGACAGATTTTGTTTTCCTTAAAGGGGTAATAACCCAGGAGGCAACAAGTGAGTAGCTGAATGTGAAAGGGAGTCATTGAGCTGGACAGATTTCACGACTGTTTTGGGAAGCGAAGATGGGAACCGAGGCAATCGAAATCCCCCCCCTCTTGGGTCCTTGTGGTGGTAAAGCAAAGAGAGGGATGGAGGCCGACTGCAGACAGCCGGCTCTGTGTGAATCCTGGTCCCGAACAAGTCCTCCTCACAGCAGCTGGATCACGCAAGGTCTGTCCACGGTGTCTGGACGGATCCCACTGGGCTCCGCGGCCCCCGAAAACCCACACTGAAGCTAATATTTACTCAGTGTACCGTAAACACCAGTCTGCTTTTCTTGAATTAAGCAAAGTGGTGGCGAAGCTGTTAGCACCTCGGCTGATGAAGGAGGTTCGAAATTTTATTAAGAAATGTGACTCTTGGTAAAAAAAAAAACTTGGAAGATCGTGGATGATATAATTTACCTCTCAAAGTAAACAATCATCTGGAACGTACAGTATATTACTGTAAAAACAAATATGATAAATCAATTTAAGGAGCCTGTTTAAAACAACCCAACTTTTGGAAAATGATGGAGGGTGTATCGAGTGACACACCACATCTCTGGACACTCAGAAGTCCTTGTAACCCATAATAATAGCAAAAACCTCCTGATCGGCATATACAACAACATGCTGCCGAACCACATACAGGCCCGGGAGAACTTCTTTGAAATAGGTCAGATAGAAAAACATATTTTGTGTGGAAGACGTAGACAGTCTAGAGATACTGTATTGGATCTGGAAGTTGAAAGGTGAAAAACTGGACCCACTGGACATTTTTTGAGTGGAAGTTTTGTCTGCGTGGTGGTCGACAAAGCTGCTATATACTGGATCAATTGCCAAATCTATTTCAACTGGAGGGCCGCCTCGTATCCTGACTTGACATGCAGGAAAAGCATAACTGTTTCAAGTCCTGCCAGGCACCAGTTTGAAGGCCCCTGTTGTGGAACTACATTGTGGGTTGAAGGGCCCCTGTTGTGGAACTACATGGTTTGACACCTCTCTGGAGGAGCTGGTTCTTGCATAATGTAAGGAATTGGACTTGGTTTTTATTGATATTTTTAACTTGTTGTCGGCCACAAGTCTTGGAAGCTCTTGAGGCCCAAAATAACTTAAGGGTTGTGGTGGCTTGGGATTTGTCCCGGACACCTTGATAAGATGGACAGGGGTCACAGGAAGACCGCTGTGGAAAGGTGTCAGTATTCTGTTGTGTCTGTGATAGAAGTCAAGGACCCTTTTTTCCCCCCCGAAACCCGGCGTAACCTGGACAGTAAACCATCCACAAAACAAGCTCTTTAAACATGAAACACGATCAATGCTGCTTCACTCATGCTGTGGTCTGAAGTCCAGAGTGACTCATGTTAAACATTGATGAGCTAGCTTGCTAACACGATGAGTCACAGTCCACCAGCCACGGGGGTCAGACCAGAGCAGAGGGTCCGGGTTACCCAAATGATCCTGTCACAACAACAGTGACCGCAGAAGCTTCCGCGAATCCCAGAGATTCAGACTCGGACTCTGATTTTTGCATTTGATTTATTACAACGTTTTAGGTCATTTTCAAGGGAGACAGTATTCGAGTGATCCAAAAAAAACAACAGAGCCACTTGAACAACATAATACGAATACATGTATGCGAAAACACTGGCACTTTAAAATTGAGTTTTAATGTTTCATTTGTTTTCAATGCTCACATTTTTTTTTTATATACATTTGATCGACACACTGAGGTTTTATCCTTTTTTATCCTATTTTTTTGTCTATAGTCTTTTCTATAGTATAGTTTTAAATCAAATTCATATTAAAGATTGACTGACTTCACATCATTTACAAAAACAAATATCATATTTTACAAATATTTGATCAACTGGTAATATAAGTGACATCATTATTAAATATCAAGTTTTTATTCTTTCAAATCTATTTAGAAATATGTCAAAATAGTTTAATTATAAGAACGTTTTCAAATTATAACTGTTTTAAGTGCAATAAAAACCTCAATAATGACATCTTTATTAACATATATATCAGAAAAACAGTAAAATAAATTTGATTTTAAGGATTAAATGTCCTCATATTAGCTTCACTTTGGTGTTTTCAGACTCTTCCCCACATTAACAAAAAGTGCAGTTGGTGAAATATTCCTATTTTTCAGCATAAACTCAAATTTCATAAGTTATCAGCCCCTGACGTTGACTCTGATCTTGTTGTCAAAAGGCTTCAGAGTCAGACCATACGTGTAGTCCAGAGTCAGATCTTCCTCCGGACTTTTCTCGAAACTGCACTGGTGAAGCAAAATAGCAAAGAACAAAAACAGCTCCACCTTGGCGATCTGTTCCCCGATGCATCTCCGTTTCCCGGCGGAGAAGAGCATCACGTTGTTGGTGACGTCCCGGTCCAGGCGGCCGTTCCCGTCCAGGAAGCGTGACGGGTCGAAGACCTGCGGGTCCTTCCACTTCAAGGGGTCATGATTGATAGACCACTGATTGATGAAGACCACCATGTCTTTTGGAATGTGGAAGCCCTCGACGGTGACGTCCGAGGTGGTCGCGTGGGGGATGGTGACCGGGACGAAGCTGATGAAGCGCATGATTTCGTAGATGAAGGCGTCCAGATAGGCCAGGTTGGGTCGGTCCTCCACGGACGGCAGCCGCTCCCGCCCCACCACTTTGTCGATCAGACATTGCAGCTTGGTTTGGATGTCGGTGTGTTTAGCCAGGAGAAGGATCCCCCAGTGAAGGCCTGTGGAGACGGTATCAAAACCAGCCCCGATCAGATCGGCCACAGTCGATTCCGTGTAGCTCTTGCCGAGTCCCCTTTCATCATGCTCGTTCTCGGTCACCCCGATGATGGCGTCACTCATGTCTCTGGTCACGTTAGGGTCGAACGTTCCTCTACGCTCCTCCACCTTAGTGCAGACGAACCCGAAGAAATCCTTATTCAGCTCTTTGAAGTTCTCGAACACGCTGCGCACCGGGTTGGGGAAGGACTGGAGCCACGGCATCACGTCCACCAGACTCCCGGCGCCGACCGTCTGCCCGAACTGATCGACTCTATGCAGCAGATCCCGGAACTCGGCGTCCTCGTGTCCGTAACGTTTCCCGAAACACAGGGCGCAGATGACGTTGGCGGCCGCGACGGTCAGCGGGTGGGCGGGGATGAAATATCCTTTCTCGGCGCTGGCCTCGACGATGACCTTCACCAGGTCTTTGGCTTCGCCCACGATGTGCTGCTCTAAGGCTTCCTTGGTCTCAGTGTTGGCGGCAGAAAAAGCTCTGAGAGTTGACTGAGCAATCTTCCGGTGTACCTTCCACTCTTTACTGTAGGTGGAGAATGACAAGCTGTGGCCCCCAGAGACTGTCCTGAAGGATACAAAGTCCGGTCTCCCTGCAAACTCGGTGCTGCGCTCCACCAGAGCCTGGCGGATCGCCATGGTTCCATTCAGGACGACAATATCGCTGCCGCCCAGTCGTATCTGGTAGACGTTGCCGTACTTCTTAGCCATGTTGGCGAAAGAAATGTGCGGCATTTGGCCGAGCTGCATGGCGTTGCCCACCACAGGCCAGGGGATCGGTCCGGGCAGTTTTCTCCTCAGGGCCACGTTTCTGACCCAAAGACAAGCTTCTAGAAAAATCAGGCAAATAACAAAAGCGACCAGAAGCGGCTGAATCTGTCCACTCCATCCCCTCGCTTCGAACTCCAGTTGCGCCATCGGGTCCCCCCCACAAAAAATGAATCAAATTCACTGAGCTTAAAAACGCCTGCACTGGACAAGCTGCAGCGTTTGAGCGTTAACACTTATATATCTACTTGGTGGGAGGGAACTCACCATCCCTCCCCTCACTTTTTGACCAAGAGACCATTTTTAGATCGCCGTCCTTGTCAGATAAATCGAGCCAAAACTCACATGAAGTTGCAAACTGTGACCAGACTAGATTTTTAGAGCCGTCCTCGGCAACATTGATTTTCTTATCTTCACTAATCATTAGAAGAATGTTAAACTGTAGAAGAGTCAATGTACTATTTATAGATTTGTTCCTAAACTGAACTTAACTTGATGAGTTCAAAAGTCAATTTACTGCAAACAATGTTTGTTTGACATATGAATACTTTAAGAAATATACAATTTTACTCCATTTTAATCTAAATATTTCATTATTACTCCACTATTAATATTGAACATATTAAGTTTTCATTTTTTACTATTAATATCAACTTGTTTACATTTTATTGCATGATATAACATATTTTTCAATTTCTTTATGATAGGTTTTAAGCTAAATCCGTTAAATAGAAAAGCACAAAATTGCTTAAAGAAGAGTCTTGTTCTCAATTCCATTCTAATATATATTATTACATAAATATATATATATATATATATATATATATATATATAAAAATCGATATATATATATATATATATATATATATATATATATATATATATATATATATATATATATATATATACATATATACATATAGATAGATATATATATATACTAAAATGTTATTTATAAATGATGAATTTATTGCAAGAAAAACTGTATTTCATCATATTATTTTCCTTAGTTATCATTATATTAACACTATATTGTTAAATTCCTCGGTTACATATATAGTGTGTAAATTAAAAATATATATATTATTTGTATAATGTCCATAAAAGTTATTACGCAATATCAGTGAAAATTAAATGAGCATTTTACATGTCGTAGCAAAGCGCTTAATAATAGAAAAAATGCAACTTTATTATCTTTTTATTGTTAGTAATTGTATTTTTTATGGACTTCTAGAAAGATTTTAATTTTAATTAAAGTGTTATACAAAGAAATGTACTATAATAATCAGCATAGTCCCTATAATGTTGTTTGTTTTTTTACTTAAGAAAGGATCAGGATGAGAAAACATTAACGACAGATTAAACTTTGACTTTAGTTCAACCAAGACTCAAGAAAAACAAATACAAGCGTAAAAGAAAAACAGAAACAGTGATTTTATTAAAGTACTTTATTTCACATCCAATTTCAACTTGTAGCGTCACTTCAGATTTACAACCGAGATGAAACGACACACTTTTACACACTCTTTATTCATATACATATATATATATATATATTTTCATAGCTTATTTTCCCGTCACGGAGAGCCAACACGCCACTTCTTGACAGCTAAAGAATGCCCAAACATTCATTCAAGAGCGAGTAGTTTCTTGGCACAGTGAGGCGAACATGAGCGAGGGAGCGCAGTGGCATCTGTGTAGCTTTGAAGATGCTACTTGTAAACAAATATGCTTCTAATAATGCCTCGTGAGCGACTGCACATCTGCACTGTGTGTATTGTTGAGGCTTGTGTTTGCCACGGGGGACACGGGAGGGGAGGCGGGTGAGGTCGGTGGGGGGGGAGGCAGTGCTCAAACAGTAACAGGGGCCACTTGTGTAAATGAAACAGTTCCTCTTCGTATTATTCATATGCTTTGGATACAGTAGATAGTAGAAAGTTTATTATCTAACCTGAAACATAACATTCATATATAGGAAACAGATTAAATACACAGATGAACAATAGTGGACTCAGATATTAAGAAACACAATCAAGTATTTTATGGACACGGATTCTTATTTAGAGACATTTCCGAAGCTCTTTTCGTAGCTGAACCCCTCATGGGTTGAATCATCGTTCATTAGCAGCCGCACACATTTTTTATAGGTTTTATATTCTTGTAAAATGTCATAGAAAGAGTTGTTTTTAATTGTATAACACGTGGGTTCTTGCACTGAAAATTAAGATTATGGTCCAAGCTGACTTTAAGGTTCTGCCTCCTAGTTCAGTAGACACCTATAGGACCCCCACACCCGGGTCCACCAGGACTTAAGTGGTACATACAAAAAGACCCTTTTTTTTCAGTACTCACTGGTCATTGTCTCTGCTGAGGAAGTGACTTCTGGCCTCGAGTCAAAGAAGATCTTCACGCCGGGGAAGCCAGTAGTTTCCCCCGGAGCTTGGCGCTCACATAGAATTTGAGGGGCTTCAGCGTGAGCCCGTAGGAGCAGTCCAGGCTGAGGGGCTCCGAGGGGTCGCTGTGGATGCTGCACTGGTGCAGCAGCGTCGCCGTGAACAGAAACACTTCCACTTTGGCGATCTGGTCGCCGATGCATCGCCGCTTGCCCGTGGAGAAGACCATGACGTTGTTGATGACGTCCTTGTCCAGAGCGCCGTGTTCGTCGAGGAAGCGCAAGGGGTTGAAGACGTGCGGGTCCTTCCATTTCAACGGGTCGTGGTTGACCGACCACTGGTTGATGAAGACCACGGTGTCCTTGGGGATGTGGAAGCCGTCGATGGTGACGTCCGAGGTAGTGGAGTGAGGGATGGTGACCGGGACGAAGCTGGTGAAGCGCATCGTCTCGTAGATGAAGGCGTCCAGGTACGCCAGGTCGCCTCGGTCGCTGACCGACGGGAGGCGGTCCCGACCCACGACCTTGTCGATCAGGAGGTGGAGTTTCACCTGCATGTCCTGGTGTTTGACCAGCAGCAGGAAGATCCACTGGATGATGGTGGACACGGTGTCCTGGCCTGCCCCGATTAGATCTGTGACGGTCGACTCCACGAACTCCCCGGAGAGTCCACTCTCCTTCCGGTGTTCGATCTCGCTGATGATGGCGTCGCTCATGTCTCGGGTCACATCGGGGTCGAACGACTCGCGGTGCTGCTTCACCTTGTGCCGCACGAACGAGAAGAACTCCTCGTTGAGGTTTTTGAAATTCTCGTAGACGCTCCTCACCGGGTTGGGGAAGTTCTGCAGCCAGGGCATGACGTCCACCAGGCTGCCGGCCCCCACCGTCTCCCCGAACTTGTCCAGGCGCTTGAGCAGGGTCCTGAACTCCAGGTCATCGTGGCCGTATCGCGTCCCGAAGCAAAGGGCGCACATTATGTTAGCAGCTGCGACCGTGAATTCGTGGGAAGGGTCGAAATAGCGTCCGTCCGCACTGTTGCGCAGGAAAACCTGCACCAGTTCCATGGCCTCGGCCAGGATGTGCTGCTCGAAGACTCTTTTCGTAAGACTGTTTGCAGAGGAAAAGGCTCTGAGGGTGGACTGGGCAATCTTCCTGTGAGCTTTCCATTGTTTGCTGTAATTAGTAAATGTCAAGCTCCTGCCTCCAGAGATCATCTGGAACGAGACAAAGTTGGGTCTGCCTGCGAACTCCTTGCTGTGCTGCACCAGAGCCTCACGTATGGCCCGGTCCCCGTTCAGCACCACGATGTCGTTGCACCCGAGCCGTATCTGGTAGACTTTACCGTACTTCTCGGCCAACCTGGCGAAGGTGATGTGGGGCATCTGGCCCAGCTGCATGGCGTTGCCCACGAGAGGCCAGGCGAAGGGTCCCGGCAGCCGTCGCTTCTGCCTCAGGTTCCGGACCCACAGGCAGGCTTCCAGGCAGAAGAGGAAAACAAACGAGGCGACCAGAGCCGGCTGGACCTGACCGCTCCACTCTCGGATGATGCTGCTGCCCTGCACCCCGAACTCAGAGTCCAGTGCCATCCTTTGCCTTGTTCTGTCTTGAACAAAAAAAAAAAAAGCTAGTGAAGTATCTCCATCACCTGTGATGTCACTGCCTTCTAAGCAGAGAATGATTTCATGAAGATTTTGGGGGTTTAAGTGGCTGATTCCTGCGCCTCTCCCTCCTCTTATATGTTTTCAGTGGGTGGGCAGGGCCGAGGATAACTTTCATACTCCTCCCATCGTGGGAGCCCCGCGGACCCCTCTATATCATCCTGCACTCGCTCTCGCAGCAGCTCGGTCGGGAGCTCGCGTCGGAGGAGCAACTGGTGATCGAGGAGTCGACGTGTGGAGCCAATTTGTTCACTAATTGGAGGAGCAGCAGCGTTCGCACTTTGCTGAGTGTTTCATTCATGGTTTCTGGCTGTGGAGGAGGCAGCAGTGGCCGCACTGTTTACATAAGAACTGCTCCTTTCATGGGGGGGTCAACACTCCGGACTTATATCTGTCAGTGAGAGGCTGCGCTAAAAATACTTTTAATTTAAAATGAATACTATTGTGAAACCTTTTTCAATAGAATCACATCAAAACAAGATACATTTCTTCAATTAAAAACTGTTTGTTTTACATTTTTCTTTATATATTTATACAGGTAAGTGAAGAAAAAGTAAGTTTTTTTACCATTTATATTATGTAATAAAAAGTCGTTTTTAAACCTCTAAACTTTCAATGGTTTATAAACGTTTGAATAACCAGCATTTATTAGACTTCAGTTACATTTGAATAATCAATCCAAGTTGTTTGTTAAGATTTAGCTTTATTTTTTAAAAATAAATCTGTTAAATTGTTAAGACTTTATAGACGCCCTGTATTTAGTAGTATTCACCTGCATAACTCAAAACAAGAATATACTAATTTTAATCATATAAAAACACGTAGTAGTGATAAACTATATTTATTATAATGTGTTATTGAAGTATAATTTAATCAGGGCAATGAGGGGGCAGAGGCCCATCCCAGCTAGTTAGGAGGAGAGCTGGGGGTGCCCCTTAAATCTATCTGAGCCACAAGACTTTGAGTTTTTCCATTAACCTAACCACTTCTTCACTGTTCTCTCTAATAAATAATACTTTAATTTATTCCATAGTTTAAATGATGTAAATACTAAAAAAAAATATAAAAATATATATAATTATGTTTCTTTTAAGATGGCAAAAAATTACAAAAACAGTTTAATTGCTCTCATACCAGATTTATAAACAAGAGAACGAAGGAACAAATCATTAAAAAGAAAAAAACAAGGCCTGGTTAACTGTTGAGGAAAGTTTGTAAATAATTTTGCGAGAACTTGTTGACAAACTAGATTAAAAACTGTTTAAATATATTTTTTTAAGCTTGAGTTTAAGCTGCTCTTTAATATGTCTCTGTAGAGAAGTTTCCAATTTTGTAATGAACTGGTTGACGATATACACACTTTATAATTGATTTTCTCATTTGGCCCCTAGTTTCATCAACTGTGGCCCTCTTCGAAATAAAGTTGTGACCCCTCTGATGTATAGGGTCCCCCCTAAACTCACGTGTTTTCCCAATAGTCCCTTTCTTTTAAGTCACCGCTTCTTCAGCTCTGCTCGCACTAATACCGAGCAATTATTGGCATTTGTTTTTCATGTTCGTCAGTAGAAGGTCGGGCTTGAATTAACACCCGCGGGTTTGAAAGTCACGAACGCTCCGACTTGTCACGACTTCGAACTTTCAAACTTCCTTAAAAAGATCGCTTTCCCTCGCGGGACGAACGATTGTTTAACAGAGAGGGGGGGACCCTTGGTCGCGTTTTTTGTTAGTGTTGTCTAATAAAGACAAACATTTCTTTGGAAGGGCAACTTTGTTGAAAAACAAACAATAAAAAGTGAGTCACTACACGATGTTGTGTGTTCTTCGGGAAAGGAACCGTAATCAGTCCTGTGGAGTTTTTTTTTGCCTCAGAGCTGTTTGTCTTGAGAAAACGCACTGTGGCTGAAAACCAAAGCCTCCAGAATGATTCCTCGGTTAACCAGAGACATAGCAACGTCTTTGGATACGTCGCCTGCACCGACTGTTTCTTCTTTCCTCCTATAGGGGGAACCCCCCAACCCCTCATCTCCTGACCCCCATCCTCGCCCGTGTCTACTGCTCGCACACATGTGGCCACTCGCATCCCCATCATGCTAATTAGAGCCAGGTTTGTGGCCGAGGAAGGGGGTCGGTTTGAGGGGGGCTATAGGTTTTTTTTCTTGCATGCGTGCGGGGCCCGGTTCCTGCGGTAACTGGGTGTTGCGTGTGCATCTTGCGTGTGGCTGCCGTGTTTGGCTGTGATTACCTCTCGTAACCTGGCTGTGAAAGGTCGGCCCTGACCTGCAGTTGACTCTTAAGCTTAAGGGGGGCCGGCGGGCCTAACGTGTGAGGGGTCTCTTTTTTTTTCCCTTTACCCCAGCAGGGGGGCCCCCGCTTACCGCTATGGAGACGGAAACCAAATGGCCAATCGAGGCAGACCCCGGCTCTGGAGCTAATCATTGTTTACTAGTCTCATTTCCACTTCTCAGTGAGCTACTGTCACGCACAGCACCGACGGGGGAGGAAGGAAGCGAGGGAGGGAGGGAGGGAGGGAGGTCGGGGTGTGAGAAGGGGTCGCAGCCTTATTGGGGGGACGAAAAGGAATAACCAGGGGGTCCGACCTTTGAGCAGACGTAAACGCTCGGAGAGAACCGTGTCTCTGAGCCGAGGGTTTTACTGACTGGCAACGATGTTGTTTGTGTCAGAAGGTCTTAAGAAAAAGCCACAGTTTTCTCTCCATTTCTCGTTCGTGGACAATTATCGCGAAAAAAATGGCCTCTCGGCGGTAACCGGAGTCCGCACGATGGCGGGAGCGGAGACCGTGAGTTTCCCCCCCGAGGGATTTGAAACTCATCCCGTGTCAAGTCCCGCAGAAGCTCTGTTTTCTTTGGGTTGGCGAGCGACGGAGAGTTTGGGTGAGAAGTTAATCCTGGGAAGTGTTGCTTGTGCTGGGTTTTCTTCGCTGGACTGTCAAAACAAGACTTTCCATCCCAGTGTGATCACAGGATCCATTTATCTTCAGAGCAAGTTTCTGTGCGGATTCTTTACAGAGAAACATTTCACACCTAACTGAGTTTTGGTCGTAAAGTACGTGAAGATGCACTCAAATGACCGTTTTCAAAAAAAATAATTCAAAACTTATGACTTATATATATACTGTATATATATATATATATATATATATATATATATATACAGTATATATATATATATATATATATATATATATATATGCATACAATGTAGCTCACTGTGGGTTAGAGGTGCACCAGAACAGAACATACATTGGAAAACACAATAGTACACAACACAACAGTACGCAACACAATGGTTACCAACACAACACTAAAAGACACAATCGTCTCAGCACATCCATACGCAACACAACGGTAAGCAACTCAACGGTATGCAAAACAACGGGACACAAAACAATATTGAGCAACACAATTGTTTGCAACACAACGGTACCAAAACACAACGGTACCAAACCCAACGGTATCAAAACACAACGGTACTAAAACACAACGGTACCCAACACAACGGTATCAAAACACAACGATACCCAACACAACGGTACCCAACACAACGGTATCAAAACACAACGGTACTAAAACACAACGGTACCCAACACAACGGTATCAAAACACAACGATACCCAACACAACGGTACCCAATACAACGGTATCAAAACACAATGATACCCAACACAACGGTACCCAACACAACGGTATAAAAACACAACGATACCCAACACAACGGTACCCAACACAACGGTATCAAAACACAACGGTACCAAACACAACGGTATCAAAACACAACGGTACCAAACACAACGGTGCCCAACACAACGGTACCATAACACAAATGGTAGGCAAAACAACGGCACCCAACACAACGATAAGCAACCCAATGGTACGCAACAAAAAAGTTTACAACACAATGGTACACAACGCTACGCAACACAACACTAAGCAACACAAGGCTACGTAACACAACACTAAGCAACACAACGCTACGCAACACAGTGATACCCTGCACAAGGGTATGCAACACAAGGGTACACAACACACTGGTTCACAACAGTACACAACTGTTTGCAACGCAACAGTACGCAACACAACTGTACGCAACACAATGGAACGCAAACCAGTGGTATACAACTTAACAAAACTGTTAACAAACTGTACTCTCAAAGCGAAAAAACTCTAAACATATTTTTAAGCCACACAATACTAAGGAACACAAAGCTTGGATTTATTATTCAAAGCTTAACATGTTTTTGGGCTTTAAAGTAAATTAATAGAGAAAAGAAAGTTAGTTTAAGTGTCTCAGAATATACGTAGGTTAAGTAAAAGTTAAAGTAATGACGTTTTTATTTCAAAAGTCTAGACGCAGCGTTACCCTCGTGTGCGCCGCACAACTGTTCGACCAGGACATTGCTACACAATAGTGGTACAAATGTACTTGTTTGTGTGACATACATTGTCCCACGAAAAAACAACACACCCTGGTGTCTTCTTGACTTTAGAAGCGTTGGTTTGAGTCACTGCCATCCTTGTAAGCGGAGCCACTTCTACAAACTGGAGGAGCGGTTTCAGCGGTCGACCCGGGAACATTTCTGGACCTGAGCCGGGAACAGGAACAGCCCCACATGGGACATGTTAAATGTGAAGGCATGCAAGCAAGAGTTGCACATGGTCTTGATTTTATGAAATTGTTAAATATTGTTACGCTTTCAGGCGAAACACATCCCTTTGCCACCGGGGTCTAAAAAACACTGCCGGGATATCGCTTTCCAACGACTTGAGGGTTCAGGCCGGGTACAGTCGTGGGTCACGTTGATGCTGGTCCCCGAGAGTTGTTTTGACGAGCGACGCACGACTCTTGACTTTAACCGAGACGGATACTTTCCAGTCGCTAACGCAGCATAAATGACCCATAATTTGATGTTTGAAAAAAACGTTCAAATTAAGGCTGTAAGTTGAATTAACATGCTTCATTACATGGTATATGATGAATTACGGAGCTCGGAAAATGTAATGACGCGTGCAGAAGAAAGAGTTTGAGCTTCAGCTTTGACTCTTGAGAGAATAAAGTTGAACCAGTTTTTCTTCATTTAACAGCTTTGCTTGGTTACGATTAGTTAATTAATAATTACTGTTTATTTAACCTTTTTTTGTAATGCATTTTTATAATTGATAAATAAAGTTCTCTCTCCGTCTACATCCATTTACGCCTTTTAAAACTGACGCGTATTCAAGGTTGTTTACTTTTAGAAAACTATATTTTTACTTCTTTTTTTTCTTGTAAATTCCTACACATGTGAGTAACCTGTCACTGGCAGTTGATGGACACGGTGTGTTCTCGTGTCAGATCACTTTAGAATAATGAAATAGAAAGTTGCTGAATGGAACACATCTGAGTGGAGTTATATACACGGAACCCGCCGAGGTCAAGTGAGTCCCCTTGCCAAGATGCGATTAACTGGAACCTCTAAACCCACATATCTGTGTGGGTCACTGCCAAGTAGACAGAAACAGTGAGTGGCTAAGAATCACTGAATCCCACAAGGTCAAATGAGTCCCTTTGGCAAGATGCGATTAACTCATAGAACTACTAAACCCCTATATCTTTGTGAGTCAGTGTCAAGTAGACAGAAACAGGATGTGGCTAAGAATCACTGAATCCCACAAGTCCAAGTGAGTCCCTGTTCAAGGAGGCACCAAACGACTAACCTTCTAAATCTTTGTGGGTGACTGTCAAGTAGACCGAAGAAGGATGTGGTCAAGAATCACTGAATCCCACAAGTCCAAGTGAGTCCCTCTACAAAGAGGCACCAAACCACTAACCTTCTAAATGTTTGTGGGTCACTGTCAAGTTAACAGAAACAAAATGTAGTTCAGAATCACCGAATCCCACAAGTCCATGTGAGTCCCTGTGCGAAGAGGCCATTAACTCATAGAACTACTAAACCCACATATCTTTTTGAGTCACTGTCAAGTAGACCGAAGAAGGACTTGTGGGATTCAGAAAGAGGATGTGGCATAGAATCACTGAATCCCACAAGTCCAGGCGAGCCCCTCTAAAAAGAGGCGCCAAACCACTTACCTTCTAAATCTTTGTGGGTCACTGTCAAGTAGACCGAAGAAGGACTTGTGGGATTCAGAAAGAGGATGTGGTCAAGAATCACTGAATCCCACAAGTCCAGGTGAGTCCCTGTGCCAAGTGGCACTAAACCACTGACCTTCTAAATCTTTGTGGGTCACTGTCAAGTAGACCGAAGAAGGACTTGTGGGATTCAGAAAGAGGATGTGGCATAGAATCACTGAATCCCACAAGTCCAGGTGAGTCCCTGTGCCAAGAGCACATAAACCACTCACCTTCTAAATCTTTATGGGTCACTGTCAAGTAGGTGGAACTATGATGATAAGAATGACTGAATCCCACAAATCTGAGTGAGTCCCTGTTATGTAAATGGCCATACAAGACTTGAATTGTCAGAGTGAACAGATCAATGTGAACAAAATCCTTGTAAAACTGAAAAGTCATGTAATAAATTCTTCCCCAGAGTTGATGGATGAAGTTCACTTGAGGTCAAAACGTTCCCTCAGAAGTTGAGACTCTCAGAGGTTACAGACAAAACTTTGCTCATTTATTCTTAATGAAGTTATTGATTTGAATCGTAGCCTGGAGCTGCGTGATAGAACCCACCCCCGGACCGGAGCCATGTATTATGAACGTAATCGGGGGATATTTGTTTGTAATGGCGGCGTCTTTGCGTGCTGTGTGGAGCGGAGCGTGGATGAGCTTGCGTGCCATGCTGGCCTGGCGTGCGCGGCGCTCGGTCACTGAACTCCGGCCTCCCTGGGGAGGCGGCGAGGGAGGGAACAGGGGGTGAGGTGTAGCGCGAGATTAAAATGACACGGGGGAGAAAGCACAAGTAGAAATGTCTTCCAGATGACCCCGACTCTCTGAGTTCATCAAAGCTGAGACACCAACCGTTCGCTGCCAGAAATCAGAGCAACATTAGCGTGTTTGTTTAAAACTCCAGCAGCAGCTACGAGGCTCTGACTTTGACCTAAATCAACTTTGTCTAGTTTAGGGAAACTTTGTCCATCATTTACTGCACGATAAGCATCGGTTTGTTCTTTTACTAGTTAGTGAGTTTCATGAGCTGGAACTATGAATCATTGATTTTTTTCATATTTCTGGAGTTTTGTACAAAGTGACAACTTAGAGACATAGATGGTCAATAGTAATAGAATATTACAATTAAAATTTGAGCCAAGAAAAAATATGAATCTAATTAATTATTTTAATAAATAAATCAATAAAATACAGTATATATATATTAAAAACTATCTTAAAGTTGTGAAACAAACAAAATTAAAGATTTTAAAAAATGTTAAAAATCAAAAATCAAAAATGAAAATGTAATTTGTATTTTTTTGGACAAAAAAACGGAAGATATTCACTTCTATAAAAGAAAGGATTGAATATAAAAATAATAATATAAAATCTGAAAACAGAAGGGAAATAAATGTATAATTAATTTAAAAGTATTGATTTGCAACAGAAACCTGACCTGTTCCATCTGGTCATACCTCTCATATTATTATTATATTTTAATATTTTTCTTTTTCAATCGTGCTGATTTTATGCGACGGCTTATTTACAATTATTGTATTATTTTTTGTAATATGTCATTTTATTGTTTCCATTTTGTCTGTCGTGAAAGGTGCTTCCTAAATAAAATGAATCATAGTTATGATTGTTAAAAAAAAATTTTGGAAAGTAGTTTTTTTTACTAAAAAATAATAAATATATTATGTAAAGAGTTTGTAAATCCTTATTTGTGTACCCAAAATTATTTATTTCAAAATTATTTTCTTCAGAGCACACAAATTTCTCCAAAAGTCACAAAATATGAATTACTTTTCTTATTCTTGCTTTACTAGCGCTTGTCCCAGCTACATAGGGCAAGGGGTGGAGGACTCTATCTATCCTGAGCTGTGAGTGTTTGTCTTGTGGTCGAGGATACTTTTTAAAGTTATTATTTAGAAGAAAAAGATGTGTGACGGTAAATCTTTTTATTTAAGCGACTGATTTTTCAAGTCCTACTTGAGCATCAGAGCGAGCAGATGAAGTGTTTACACTCGGATACGGAGAGAGTGATTACAGCTCTTGGATCAGGGCGTCGGTGAATAACTCTTCAGAAAAGACTTCAATAGTCTCTCAGGTCCACTTCAGAAGAAAGAATGAAGTAAATCTTCTGCTCCCAACAGAACTTATTATCATGTTTTACATTCAAACTCCAAGTAAACACCAGAGACTCGTGGGGAAACGATTGCACGTTTAACCGCTTGCACGAAATCTCTCGACTTCCAAGTCTGAGTTTTTATAGTTCACGTGGAAGGAAATGTTTAATGTCTCGCCACAGGACCATGTTCTTCCCTTATGTCATACGAAAAAAAAAACAAGAAAGTCGGTCCTCCTAGCGCGCTCACGCTAATCCCGGGATTTAGGGAAAATCCTCCTTGAAAAGGAACACAAATTAGCTGAAAGTTGTGTTTGGTTACGTAAACACGAGGTGGATTTGTTCGGCCCCGCAGACCAGAGTCTGCTGTAATCCGAGTCCCGCCATCCCCGAGCTTCCCATGGTGGTGGACTCTGACACAAACAACCCTAAACATTGACCTTCCTACCCCGGCTCGCTCCGTCCCCGGCGCAGCCTCCCCTGAAGGTGATACATTTCCAAGCACAACAGTTTCTGTTGCGGGTGAACTTGGAGGCAGGGAGCGTTAGACAGACGGTCTCGGAGGAGTCGCCGGCTCCGATCTGTTCCACATGCTCTCGGAGAGAGGCACCCGGACCCTCACATCTGGACCGGACCACCTATGCTAGGTGACATGTCAGGAAGGCTGATGTGGGAGCTCATTTGTTGTGTGGTTGCTACACTAGAAGAGAGCGATGAGTGTTTTATGGTTCAGTGTAAATGTATTGTTCCCTCAAAATAACTCAATAAACAGACATTAATGTCTAAACCACCGGCAACCGAAGTGAGTTCACCCCCTAGTGGAACTTCCTGTAAATGCGACTTGACCATGCAGCGTCGACTATATCATAAATGGACGTCGTATCTAAGACTTCTCCCGTTTTTTCTGGACCAAAACAGTCTTCTGGACCAGCTAGACCCCAACAAGTTTGTCTCGAGGTTCTATTAAGGACCGAACACCTTTCCAGTGTGTCCTTCACCTCTTGCCCATACATTGAACATCATGTAGTTTTCAGGTGTGAGGTCCCAAAAGTGTTTGTTCAGTAATGAAAACAGTAACATACGTACAGTAAAAGTATAAAGACCCTTTTAAGAGGGGAAGGTGTCCAAAGTAATCCCACAGCCCCCCATACTTGACTCGACTTGTTGTGTTGTGTTTCTACTATCCCTGCTACCAACTCGCAGTAGGCCCGGGCTGTCATAACATAGCGCCGTTAAACTTGGAGGTCTTGACCGTGTCAATGGAACAACTTTTCGGACAGTACAGTAATCTTGCATTGAAAGTTTTGTTTCTTGTGTTGAGCGTCGCACTGATGACATCACACATCTGACCAATCAGTGGCCAGCAGTCAGTTGACGTCACCCTTTTATTGCTGGCTTGTCGCCCTTAGAACCAGAGCAGGGCAGGTACTTTAAAAAAAAGTATCTGCTTCTAAGTACTGAGCTGTTGAAAACGAAATACAAAGTGATGAGTCGAGTAGGGTAGAGTAGCTCTATCAGTTTTGTCCACATTTAGCTGCAAAGTGTTTTCACTCAGCCATTGTTTGATTTCTAGCAAACAATTGACTAAGCTGTTCAGCCTCTGGGGCTCAGTTGGATCAAAAGAGCAGTAGAGCTGGATGTCATCAGCAAAAATGTGATAAGAAACATCAGGAAATCTCTGAATGATTTTACCGAGGGGAATCAAGTACAGCAAAAACAATAAAGGACCCAGAACAGTACCTTGAGGCTTTTCCTTGATTTTCTGGAACTCCTGTTGTGTTATCAGTTTTATCTTGACCTTTAAAGTATATACTTTATTGAGTATTGTTTTGATTGTTTAAGCGCTTTGTGACCCTGGTCTGGAAAAGCGCTATACAAATAAAAATTACTTACTTACTTACTTACTTACTTACTTTAAAGTATATACTTTATTGAATATTGTTTTGATTGTTTAAGCACCTTGTGACCCTGGTCTGGAAAAGCGCTATACAAATAAAAATTACTTACTTACTTACTAAGACGTGGAAAAGGGGCGTTTTTTTCTGTGTCTCCAGGTTCTCGAATGGCATTGGAACCACTTTTTTTTTTTTAAACCTGGTCTCAAAATGGAAATATTTGACGTTGCTGTCTTTAAAACAACGTCGTCATTTCACAGCAAAGACCATTTTTTTTGCTAATGAACAAAAAGTCTTCACTCCCTTCTTTTAAAATAATGAGCAGCAAACAAGCGTCGAACAACACAGACCAACATTTTCTTTTCTAAACCAGAACAAAATGACGCAAATAAACGTCATGCTAGCATAACTTCATCACCAACTCCTCTATGAACTTTTGTCAAGTCCTCTTTTGAAGGATCACATCTTTATCGGAAAAACCCTCTTCTAAGGAAAACCGATATTCAAGAGGTTTTTTCATTACTCCGCGAGGTTGGCCCGAGGTGCCCCGAGGTGAGCCGAGTTCCCCCTGCGCCGAGTCTCCTAAGGTGAAGACTACATGCTCCCTCTCACTTTCCTGCGCGAGGTCTCTCCTCCCCGTCCGCCTTATTACCCCCGTCAGCCCTAATTCGGGTTGACGGGTCGGCTGTTGCATGACAAGACACATGTCTGGGCCCCTGCGTGAGAAGGCTAGCCTTCTCTTGCTGCGTTTGTTTTCTTTGCGTGACCATGTCCCTCCCTCTGTCACTCCTGGCACCTCCCGGCAGGGCCCCCCCCCTGACCCGGTCCGTGCCCTCATTATCTGGCATGTTGCTGGTTTATTTGCTTTGGCCAGCCACCCGTGTAAAAGGCACATTCTGACCACGCTCAGGAAGGGTCATCCTGGTGGAGTGATGTCAGAGGTGTGAGCGAAGGAAGGGGTGGGATTTGTAGGGGGGGCGGCGAGGGGGGTTCTAAAAAAGACTCGGAGACGGGCGGAATGCGGGACCCCCCGCCCCGACTCCAGCATCACCTTTTTTTGGAGGAACGAACCGAAGAAAGTTTCCCCGACGAGGACAAAAGGATCGTGGCAGTGACTGATTCCGTCTCCTGCTCCCATTGATTTAATCCAACAAGTGCTCATTCATGTCTCCGCTCATCCTCCCTTCCTGCCAACTCTCCTCCATTGTACTTTTAGTTTTGTACACAAAAATAGACAACAGTGTTGGGGACGAGACTAACACGAATCCGCAGCGGTAGTTCACGCAAGGTGAACTTTCTCGTTTGAACCTGTGCAGACTCCATCAGCACCTCCACAAAGACTCCACAAAGTGGGTCAGACACACTGGGACGATAACAGTTGAACCACCATGAAGGTCTACAGGGTGCTTGGATGACATCTACCTTTATATGGGATAGAATGAAAAATTTAAAAAGGAGGGGAAACTAAGGTCAAAACAGACTCGGTCATATTCAATTAAAACTCTTGGGATCGGTTTGTTTTTGTAACTGAGGTCTGGTCACGGTGGCAGTTTGTGGTCCTGCGTCTGCCCCGGGACTTCCTCCTAGTTGGATAAAGATGAAAAAAAAAGTTTGCTTAATGCCAATAGAGGAGGACTTTGACAATATAAGAGATTCCAGATGCAAAAGTTATAAATAAATACCGGATTTTCCGGACTATAAGTCGCAGTTTTTTTATATATTTTGGCAGGGGGTGTGACTTATACTCTGGAGCGACTTATGTGTTATTAACACATTATTACCATTATATATTTTCACATGTTATTTTCACACTAAACCGCGAGAGGGCGCTCTTGGCCTGCGTTGATAATTTCGACGTAGAAGAGGAAGCGCCGCATCTTCTACCTCCGGAGTTAGCGGAGTTGTTTAAAAGTGACACAGAGGATGAAGATTTCATCAGATTTTAGTTATTTGCAGTTACACGGATGGTTTGGTAAACTTCTTAGCATGTTATTTATGCTATAGTTATCTGAATAACTCTTAATATGTTATGTTAACATACCAGGCACGTTCTCAGTTGTGTAACGTAAGCATACCGTACAATTATTCAGCCTGTTGTTGCCTATTTTTATTTTAAATTGCCTTTCAAGATGAAACTGAAAACCAAGATGTTCTTGGTGTTGGATTTTATCAAATAAATTTCCCCAAAAATGCGACTTTTACTCCAGTGCGACTTATATATGGTTTTTTCCTTCTTTATTATGCATTTTTTGGCTGGTGCGACTTGTACTCCGGAGCGACTTATAGTCCGGAAATAAAATAAAAAGTAAATAAAATCCTACTATTTCCAGACCAGCAATACAAAAATTGACATTTACTTACTTTTTTTTAGTGACACAAGGGTCACAGGTCGCCAGTAAATCCAAATGGACTCTCTAATTCTAGCCACATAATTATTTGTCTACACGTTCAAAAAAAAATATGCACACAATCGCATATCCAGGTATAAAACTGACGCAATGACATCCTGCATGAGGACGAGAGCAACTTTAAAAGCTGATAAATAGTTTCTCATACTTTAACTATGACCCAGAGCTTGAGAGTTGGACAATCCACCAGAAAACTTTTTTTTATATATTCTGGCTCGGTTTTTTCATTATTGCAACAGACCAAACCAATCGATTTCCATCCTTCCCTCTCTTGTGAAAGAGACTGACAGCTGTGATCATAGTTGCTATGATGGAAGAGATGCATTTCATGCGTTGAAAAATAAGTCAAGTTGTTCATTTTTGTGTGACTATAGCGTCAGATTGATCAACTGCCGTCTTCCACGGAGTGTTTGTGTTGACAATCTTTCCATCTGATCTTATGAATGAGTGAATGTTCTGATTGGACGCCCGGCACAGATGGAGGCTGTTGCTGCTGGTAAACAGGAAGATGGTAAAACTGACTTGTTAGTTGTTGTTTCCGCGTGTAATTGTTCTGGCTCAGCTGTTCATTTACAGAACAAGTCAGATCCACGATGAATGATGCGCCTCGATCTGGCCCGATGAGTTAGTGTTCTCACACAAACCTGCCCAAGTCCTGTTGAAAGAGTGGATCAGATTTCCTCCAGGTGTTGCTGTGAGAGAAAGTGGTCGTAAGATGAGGCGACGATGATTCAGCAGCTTTGGTTCTGGTTTCACCTTTTGGTTTTTCTGTAAACAAAAATAGTCTTAAACGTCTTTGAGCTGTATTTGCTGTTAAACTTTCTATTGAAGGTGATTTAAGAATTCTAAATTATTTTTTTTTTAAAGATTATTTTATCTTTCTTTTCGTCCTCACTTTTTCTTAACTTTCAAAACGGTTGTATTCAGTTGCAGATATAGGTAATTATGTTGGGGTTATTTGTTTGTGATTAAAATTTAAATATGTATATATTTATGTATATATTATCAAATTTAAGAATATGCACTATAGTATATGTATTATTTTTATTATTAAAATGTTGTTTTTTTACAAATTCAATTAAAAAACGTTTTTGTTTGTTTATTTTATTTGTCTTTAATTCAGAATTTTTTAAAACATTTTATTGACTTTCAAAATCCTTGTATTTAGATACATTTTTTTGTAGATGCAGAAATAATTTAATTGGTCTTTTACTTCAAAAGTGTTTTCATTTTTTATTGAAGTAGATGCAAATACATTGTTTAAAAAACCAACAAACACACTGTTTTCTTTCCCAATTTCACATTTCAAAACAGTAATGAATAAAAATAATTGTTTAATTTATATTTGATATATACAATTTATATTTATTTATTTGTTTCTATATTAATAGTATTCAAAAGACCCTGATTTAGTTTTATAAACATGTTTCAAGAACAACAAAATATCTACGACTTACATGACAGGAGCAGTAATTTGTGCACTTGATGTCTTTATTCACCTAGTATTTGCACCAACAACCCAGGGGTCCAATTACATTTTTACACAACAAGACAAACATTAATAGGGGTGATAGAAAATGTACATACAGCGATATATCACAATATTGTTTCCTATGATACAGTTTCTATTTTTGTAGTTTTTTTAAAAATCACTATTTGTTTATAATAATAACTTATATGGTTTATAGTCCAATTAAGGGTGTTTTGAATAAAATAATTATTTAATTTACAATTAACATCCAAATATCCACAGCATTTGTTTATTTTTGTGTTGCAATTAACCTTCTGGCCACTAGATGGCAGCAGTCATTACATATTCCACAGCTAAAGGAACAATGAAATCCCGCTTGATTCCACTGTTGACTGAGGACGAGAGGATACTTTCATTCGACTCCAGCAGATTTTAAAGCTGATTTTGGGACATATTTTGGTTTCAAAACTAATGAAAGCAGTTAAAACTTCGTCAAGAATCATGTGGTCTATATATTCTGCAGCTACAAAGTCAAGTACTCGAACAATACTAGAATTATATCCTTTCTTCTACAGTATCAGAAAATATCGTGGTATCAACAGATTCTTGACAATACACACCGCTAGTTTATGAAACAACTGTGGCGTAATCACTCAAAGCTCTTCAACAACTGGTGTGTTCTCAGGGTTGTGTAATCGCTTCAATTTGTTTGCTGCAAATTATGACCATTAATAAAAGATCACACACTTGGACTGACTCGCGAGTCTTCAGCTCGCTAACGCTGAACGACAAACAAGAAACATTAACAATGAGCCGTGAAGGTTTTGAAAAAGTCCGCTGGTGTTTCCGGGAACAGACGGTTCGGGTGGTCCGGTCCGTTTTACTGCCACACATACAAACACCAGCTCTGGCACGACAGGACGCTTTGGCTAATTAGCTCGTGTGCGTAGCACGAAGGAATCTATATGTTGACACAGGAAGTGTAGAAACAACATTTGGATGTGAAGCAGATGATTTTGAAGAGTTCTGCTAATAAGAGCCACTCGACACGCGCTTGTGTAAAGATATTGACCGGATCGACTAGGAATATCTTTAGCTGAGTCAGCAGTTCTACCAAGAATGTCATTTTTTTTTTTAAAGCTGTGGCTACCCATACATATTGTGAAAGCGAATAAAACAAAAAATAACCAATTATAATGATAATAAATGTTTACATTGCTATAATTTTAATGTTTTATCAAAATAATTTTCCTAAATATATAGATTAAATTGCTAAGGTAAAACTTTAAAAGACTCATTCATTCCTTTTAGATCACTAAGACATTTGTTAATGGCTCCAATCGAGTGAAAAATAATATTATTTTGTCTGTAATTAATTTTGCTTCTGTAATACTCGAGCAAAATATGTATATACTTTGTTTTTAATATTTGTTTGATTGTTTCTCTGTCATGTTCATACGTATTAAAGCCCCAATACGTAGTTTTAAAATTGCGTTTCTGACTCCCCCTTCTGTCACAACAGTGTAACAGCAAATCCTCGTTTGTTGTGTTTTTCGCCATTGCAAATTTTATCCATGTACATTTGTTTAAAAAGTGATAGAAAAACATATAACTTATTAATTTTTGTGTTTCTGTAAAGTATTTGTCATGTCATTTTTGCACAGTAACAATTCAAACAAAATATACTTTATTTGTTTTGTTTTTTTAGCTTTTGTTTGGCCCGATATCAAATGCATCGTCGCCCAGAACCATTGATCTAATAAAGTCCTATTAAACCCAAAACCTCTGGGCCCAAATCCTGCCCATCATCAGATTGTATGTGGCCCCCCAAGAGTTACAAGTCGAACTGGTTAGTACTTTAAAGTGTATCAAAAACTCCATCACCTCTTTCCTCAGTTGGTAATCTGTAAAGATCTAACAGGCTCCAGAGGCTCACAAATAAGGCCCTTAAAAAGTCCAGAATTAATCTGGAAAATGTTAAATTCATCAAGAAAATATGCAGAATGAAGGAGAAAAGATTTAGGACCTAATTTATTTTTTATTAATCTGTTATTTTCTTGCTTTTCCTTTGCTCGTGTTAATTGTAAGTGACGGGAAATATGTATGAAGTGAAACTATCGATAATAAACTATAGAAAATAAATTATATATATTATTATAATTATATATATTGTTTTTAATAACATCATGGTGTAATTTTTATTTATAAAATTGTCTTCTTCGATCTTTCTTTTGGCTCGACGGCCCCTAACAAAAGTGTATAATCTGGCCCTTCCTATTATTCAGTTGATGAAAGTGCTCTTATGAGTAAGACTGGATTTTTTTTAAAAAACACAGATGTTCTCCTGGGTCACATGACGTCGTTCACTTGCTTTCTTGGTACCGAGAGACGTCCTGGTGATCCAGAACTCTGCAGTCACGCGAGGCTGCTCTCGTCTGGACCCATCATTTAAAAAAAAAAAAAGCTCCAGAGAGAAGAGCAGAGTAACTCGTGTGAAGGATTCATTAGAGGGTTTTTCGATCGTACGTATCTCTTCACGTGTCGTCTTGAGGGGGTTTTTTTTCCAACTCTTTCCTCCGAGATGGAATCAACACCAGCTCTCGCTTTACGGGTTCGTTACATTCGACTAATCATATTTCCTCCAGACACGCAAGCTTCCAGAAACCAGCCTTCGGGGGTTTGTAGGTCACTGGAGATCAGCGATTTGGCTTTTTACAGGCCAGGATTGGGTCCAGACTCGGTTTAATAAAATCCATCCAAAGCCCTCGATTCCTGCACCTGAAATACGCTTCCTATAAAAACCCTTCACACTTGGCCCGCGATGAGGACCAGAGTTGTTAATATTGTTGCGTTCAGAATATGGGGGGGTGGGGGGGAACTTTATTAAAAGATTGTTTTTTTTTTTAAACGATTAATTCGCTTTTAACAAACTTTCTAAACAAAAATTTGATCTTCACCTCGCATCTGTTTAGCTCGCGTGACGTTGGCCACGTTTTCGACGATCAAAGACGCTTTTACGAGATGGTGTAAAAACTGTTCGTCCTGTTCCTTTTGGAAATAACTCATCTTTGACGTATTTATTAAAATGTTGTCAGGGGTTCAACCACGGGGCGTCCCACACTCAATACTTCTACAGACCTACCAGGGACTAGAACAGAGATGGAGAGTTCAAATACTTTGATACTGTACTTTTTTCTTGAGTAAGTATTTAGTACTTTACTCTGATACAGTTGGCAGTTAGTACTTTTACTCTACTTTACTATAAAGTGGATTATGAATCGGTGATGATATATTTCCAGGAAAATAAAAATAGATGTGAAGGAGTCTAAACCCCCCCCCCCCCCACCTAGTGGTCAACGCTGGTATCGGTTCAGTTTTTCGTAAAAAAGTAAATTTTAATCATAAATAAATGGAAAACGTTAAAAATACTACAGCACGTACTTACTGACTTAAGTAGATACCAACAACGAAATAGCTAGCGGTCCACAGAACCAGCGTAGAACTTGTGGTTCTTATAAGCCGAAGTCCTCATCCCAAAAGCTCTTAAATGAAGAATTTTAAGAATATTTTTAAGAGATTTTTTTAGGGATTTTTTTATAGAATTTTAAGATTATTTTTAAGAGAATTTTTTTTAGAGAATTTCTGATGTTATTGTTCGGAAACCAATTGTTAAACTCTTTAAAACACAAGAGCACAAGATCTAACAGTCATTCTAGCAACTGTACTTTCGTCCATTTTCTAAGTACATTTAAATCGTTAATAAATAGAAAACGCTGAAAACTCCTACTGCACGTACTTCCTTTAAAGTAGATGCCGACAAAAAAAATAGCTAGCGGTTCTTAACTCGCTAGTCTTTTTAACAGTTACGTCGCCTCTTTGTTACTGAAGTTTTGAAAGCCAATCCAATATCTCGGCCATCTTGAAAAATCAGTCGTTCACCAGAAGAGCCAAATTTATAAACGGGAATATAAAAGGATAATCTTGGAGAAATAATTAACCCTCTGAAAAGTTTCTACCAATACTGAAATTAGGGTTCAAGGCCAGGCTGTAAATAGTTTTTTTTTAATTCAATAAAGGTCTGTTACCTTTGGCTGCTTGCACTTCTAGTCTTTCTGTAGACAGCCTCAAGTGGACACTCGAGGAACTGCAGTTCAACGTTGTCTCCCCTTTTTAAACTTGAATAGTTTAGAGCAGGTGTGAGCTGTTGCATTTCTTCAGGGGCCACATTGTATGCTGTGAGTGTTATGTTCGTCTTACAGGCCAAATTAAAGAAGGAACAAAACCTAAAAAATAAATTACACAATTATGTCATTGTGACTGTCAAGAAAAGCACCTTCATTATTATTATTGTTATTATTATTATTATTATTATTATTATTATTATTATTATTATTATCATTATTATTATTATTATTATTATTATTATTATTATTATGATCACATTTTATAAGTTAAGCTACTGTAGATATAATTTATAATTTATATATTTATATAAAATGTTAAAAAGAATAAACGCCGTGCTTCCTGCAATCCTCAATTGTTTTCTAGACTCTTTTTGGGGGAAAAATAAATACTGACAAAATGAAAAATAAAGCAGGAAAAATAACACCGGAACCAAAAAACAACAACAATGAAGTCATTTGTTATGTTAAACAAATGATTCACTCGATGTTAAAATGTATGTTAATATGATGTTAATATGATGTTAAAATTAATAATAAAAATAAATTATAAAACACAATTATTAGTAAACTATCAGTTGCATTCTTACTTTGACCTCTTGAGGGCCACGTGAATACAGTCAAAGGGTTGTGAAAAAGTTCTACTCAATCAATATTTTCCTTTTGACCTCTGGAAGTGTAAATGCAAGATATCAAATGAAAAAGAAAAATATTTAACTTTCTCATGACGCTTGATTTATTGCTCCTAAATAAGTACATTAAAGTTCTCCACACCTGCAGTTGCTGGTTCAGTCACCAGTGATATGTAGTTAATGTTTGCTCAGGGAACTCAAATGTAGCAAAGCTTCACACATGTACACAAGTGTGTTGTATGAGGAGGGCAAACATAAATCACATGTGTATGGCAGTCATTACCTCGCGTCCTGGCTGGCATGCTGCGGTCATTTAGAAGATTAATCAGTTAGAGATAAATAAACAAACGTGGATGTCACTTTCCGACTCCAAAGTTCAGCTGAAGGAAATAGTGTCCGCTCGGGATGAGACTCCACACGACTACGTGGAGTCAAACTTAAAGTGATAGTTCGCCCTGAATTATAATTACACTTATTTTCTACTCACCCTCATGTCGAGGTTTGTGATTATTTTCATTGTTATCCGTTCTATTTTGAGAGTTATAGGCTAAAATGTGTGTTTATTTTAATGTAGCGACTGGAGCTCGTGAGTTTTAGCATGTTAGCATTTAAGCTACTGCTACAAACAAGCTTAAAATATAGACTTTTAAATTATTTTTTGGAACTATTCCTCATGTCGAGGCTTCAATACAAAAGGGACGTCACAGACACGCAGTATTTGGATGTTTTTAAGTGTCTTTTTGGGTGAAGATAAAGAAAAATATGAACGAAATTGAGGTCCAGGCGCAACATTAGCACAGACATCTCTTTTTTTCCTATAACTCCAAAATTGAACAGATTACAGAAAATATTCCTTAAAAATAAACCCTGAGTCGATATAAGGGTGAGTAGAAAAAGAGTGGAATTTGAATTGTGGGTGAACTTACACTTTAAGCTTAGTCGATCAGAGTTTTCTGCTAGCTTAGCATGCTATCCCTTTCTCATAGCTCAAATTGGACAAAAGATAAACGAAAATTATTATTTTTATACTTCTACTTCTTCTATATTTACTTATCTTATCTACTTATCTTAATTTTTTTTCTTAAAACACACTATTATTCCCTGGCTTTTAACACAGCATTAGGGTCGGTTGCTGTTTTTAGCGCTTTTACTCGTTTTATTTGGTATTGTATTATCTATAAGTGTTTTTTAACTGTTCTAATTTTAGTGACATTTTTATGTTCTTGTAAAGCACTTTGTATCAACTGCTGTTGTTTTTAAAGTGCTTTATAGATAAAGTTGAGTTGATTTAGTTTTTGTTTGCTAGCTTTTTGTTAGCTAGCTTTTTTTTAGCCCTCAACTAGCATTGAGACCAAAAAAAAATTAATTAACAATAGCATTCACACACCCGGTCGACGATATGAGTTGAGTTAGTGTCGAGTTTATCACGAAAATGGCCGAAATTACAGTTGCTAGCAGGACTGTTAGCTCTTAGTGTTTGTTTTTATCATTTTCTTAAGAGTTTAACAACAAGTTTTCAAGAAAAAACATCAAATTAAATAAGTAGGAAATCAAATTGGTTCCAAAAGAAACTTTATTGTACAACCAAACTACCATTAGCGTTCCTAGCTATTAGCTTCCAATTAGCTTATCAGTCACTTCGTTAGCGTTTTATGGTAAATTTAAGAGCTCTTGGATTCAGGACCTCAGGTTATAAGACTCCCATAAGTTCTATGTTGGTTTTCTGAGCACGGCTGTTGAGCCTTTGGGCACCGTCTCAAAACCGCTGGCTGAGCTTTTAACGGGAAAAACAAGTCATAAATAAGGTGTTTTCCTCTGAGGTTCTTTATTGGACAAACAACATGAACAATGAGAGCACATCGTTGTCGTCATCGACTGCACGCTCTATTTCACGCAAGTCATCTGAGAGTTGTTAAATGTTTTCGGGGTCGGCTCGCACGCATCGCATCGCTATAGGTAGTCGTGAGCTCACTGCTCGGCGGCGGCTGTTTTCGAGGAGCTAATGGCCCGCAGGCGGCGTGCTAGCTGGCTAGCGCCGCGACCGCCTCCAAAAAAGGTGTTTGATTTATCAGTTAGTGCGGCCGACTCTGGAAAACATCTTCCGGCTGCTGTCGTGCTTCGCTCCAAACCACAGAAATATCTACAAACAGTATCGAAGGAAGGTTGTTTTGTTTTTTTTAGTTCCCGCGAATGTTTTGTCTCCATCTTACACAAACACGCCATTATATTCGTCCCCTTTTGTCCGTCCGGTGGTTTTTTCACAGATTTGTTTTTTTTATCCCGTCGTGCCACAGAGCAGACAGTTTTGCTACAACGACAAGTTGTGGTGTTTCTTGTTTACCGATGGGATGGAAAAACAACATGATGTCACCGACTGTATAGAACCTTCCATAACTGAGGATCGTTCACAGTTTGGTTGGTTTTCGTCCTCTTTTCTCTCTTTTCCCTCCAAAATCAGTCTCTAAGTTCTTTCTGTAGTTGACAGGCCTTAAAAGATTTTTAAAACTAAATAAAACCGATCTAGAAATATTCTTCTAGTATTCATCAACTTTATTTTGTACTTTTTTGATTAAATAATAATTGTTTAAAATGTTTTTTTTTCAAGTTTAAATCACTATATCATCCACGAACATCATCATCGTCTCATCTATGATTCTGTTTATCGCTATTATCTTTATCATTTGATGGGTGATTACATTTTTTTCAGGGGCCACATGTTGTGAGGGCCCATTGAGTAAAAATAAAAGGAGACAAAAGTTAAAAATCGAGTTATAGAATCAAGATAATATGTGTTTTTTTTTAATGATTTATTATATTTTATATAATATCTGATTTAAAAGCACTTTTTTATTAAAGAAAACCTGATTCAAAAGAAATTAAATCGGTTTAAGGGTCAATAAATAGTCAAAAAATGACATAAGTGAAGGACAAAGTGTCGTAGTCAAATGTAAAGACCACTAATGAATAATATAAATAAATACAAATTAATATTGTTATTTTCTCCGTTATCTTTGAACGCGTGAGGGCCACATAAACAGACTTAAATGTTTAAGTTAATATTCCTCCTCGTTGCCGAGTTGACGTGACAGCAGTTTTCTCTGTAAATAAATTCCAGTCTTAATGGAGAAAACGTGACATACATTCAGACTGAATCACTGAATGACTTTCACGTTGTTTCTCTGTGACTCAGTCCAGTCATCGGCTCAACACGACCTCCTCGAACTGCTGGATATTTGTTTTATGAATGGGAGAGAAACAAATGAATGATGAGGTCTGTTGCTGATGTTCATTCATCCTCTCTCTGGACCAGAGGATGAGTCAAAGCAGAGGAACGTGAGACTCAAAATAGGATGGGAGATGCTGCCCTCTAGTGGCCGGAATAGAGACGCCCAGACTCATCCGTTTTCTTTTTATATTTCCTTTCGTCTTGTGCGTTTACTTCTCTTCCTTTCTAGGCTTTAATTCCTTCTTCTTTTAGATAATTTCTCCTTTTCTCATCTCACTTTCACCATTTCCCTCTTATCTTCCCTTTTCTCTGTATTTCTCTCGTTGACCACACTTTGACTTTTTTTCTTTATTTGTCCAAATATTAAACTCTTATTTGAGCTCTCCTATTATTATTCTGTAGTTCACTTTTGATTCTGATTTTCACCACCATTTCCCGTTTTAATTTCTTCTTTTTTTCCTCCTAAAAATATCTCTTTTTTGTAATTAGGTGAAAAAACGGACTACATTAGACGCACACGATAATATCTAATCGATAATATAACCTTTAATTTAAAATCATTTTACATTTCTTTTTAAATAGAATTATTATTTTATTTTTTCTTCGGTTTTCTTAAAACTTTTCTTCCCAATTCATGACTTTTAATCGCCTCTAGAGGGAGACATTTCACTGCTTTCACTGAGGCCCTCGACAGAGAAAAGTTACATTTCACATATACAACTTGTAGCTGTTTTAAAATGAAAGGAATCATCATATAACAAATACAAAAATAAACACAGTTTATTTAAGTTTTGTATTAATATAGTTGACATTTTAATCATTAAAGAAGGATTTATGTCTTTCTATTGACTCACCTACACGTTTCACCTAAAGCTAAAGCTAGATACGCCTTACGCGGCGGTTGCTAACAGGATGCTAATGTGGTCATGGCGGGCCTGCGGAGAACATTAGCGCCAGCAGCCGTAAACCCCGTTTAAGACCCGGTCGCCGTCTTGTTACGCTCATTAATGGACTGTTTTATTGACGGCACGAGTTAACTGGAGGTCTTGTGGTTCCGTCCCATGATGTCATCCTCATTATTGTTTTAATAACGCAGCTCAACCCTAAGACCGTCATCATGAAGACGATAATGGTGCGGTTTTCGTGATGGTTTTTCTCCGATTGTTTTTTTGATAGTTTGAAGCAACGGTTCGTGAGAAAACCACGTGTTGCTGCAAAAAGAGAAACAGAATTAATAATGATGATCCTATTTGTATAGTTATGTGGAATATATATATATATATATATAATTGTCTCAAATATTTAATTGACACCAATATTGTTTAGTTACACACAAATAACGTGATTTAGAGGAGAATTGTGTACTGTATGTATGACTATGACAAAAATAAATAATAGTTAAATAGTCAGAACTGTGACAATAAATAATAGTTAAATGTTGTGAATTCATCTGTTATATTGTATATGGGAAAATAAATGACAATTTAATATAATATACAATATAATTAAAATATAAAATTATAATCCGTTTCTTTAATATATTATTAATTAAAAAAAGAAAAATTAATTAATTAAATTATAATTTTCAGTCAGAGATAAAAAACTCCATGCCGAAAAGACAAAGTATGTTTTAACACAAAATTCACCAAAGTAATAATAACAAAAGGCTTTAATATTTGTAATTTTATTTATAAACGCCTTTCAAGAAATTACTCCACCAAGATGCTCCAAATAAAAAAAATTGAAAAACTTGAATAAATCAAATTAAAAAATTAAAAAAACTATTTAAAATTGGCACGAATATTATAAAAAAAAAACAATATGATAAAATATCAATTCAATTTAGTAACGAAAATAGCATATTACAGTAGAACACATTGAAATAGTGAATGAAAAAGTGTGTTAACAGGGATTTTAATAGTTTTTTATATTAAATATTTAGTATATATATATATATATATATAATTAGAAAAATAGAATATATATCTATGTAAACAAAAAACAACCTTTAAAATGTTTGTATGTAGTAAATAAAATAAAAATGGAAAACAGTTGTTTGTGGTGTTGTAAAAATGATTCTAAATAATGTTTTAAGGTTTTATTTTCGGAATAATAAGTGACAATAACATAAAAGGTGGAGAATTTAGAAAGTAGAGCATCAGAGCAGGAGGTTCAGACATAGTTTTGTTGTTCTCCACGTTTGACAGCTCGATGGCGAACGACAAATGAATATTTGATGACGCTTAATGGATCTTTCCCACCAACATCAGCCTCTCCTCCTCCCCGGTGGTTTGGTTTCTACCTTCGTCCACAGCTGCTCGCCAGTCGTGCACCGGCAGCTGGCGTAACCCCAAAACTGACGCCCGTGAACTTGTCACGGTGAGGGTCAGCCGACCCCTGACGGAGCGACGACCTCACGGGGTAAATAAACACGAGGATCTCCTCGGAGCAGATTAAGATCTTGAGCTCGAGGAGATCCGAGCCGAGCCGTCGCTCCAATTAGACGAGCGACAGTGACACAGAACAACTCTCGCGATGACCTCATGCACTTCAGAGCAGACCCTGGAGTCCCACAGAGGGTCCTCCCTCCATGAGGGTGGATGGTTCCGAGGGGGGGGGTGTTGGACGAGGTTGTGTGTTCGCACCTGTTTTACACACACCGAGCGTGTTTAGGCCTGTAAAGTGTCGCAGCTGCCATCACGGCTATTTCTGGTTTTCTCTTTCTCAACATCGTACTCCTCGACACATGTGGGGAGTTCAAAGGTCAGATCGGAATATTTTTCACGTTAAAATGTGGGTTTGTTGTTGTCATGCTGGTTGATTCGAGATACCTACTTCCTGATTGGTCAAAGTGTGTCACGTGATGATGCTAATCACAATTAGCATTTGTGTAGCTTTGACGAAGCTAACCTGGTTCAACTGTGTTTGTGTTGACTGGGTTTATACGGCCCTCAAGAGGTCAAAGTACCAGTGCATCTGATAGTTAACAAACTATTTATTTACTAGTTTTATTTGATAGTTAACAAAGTTAGTTTACAAATATCAATTTATTGAATATTGAATATTGTTTTGATTGTTTAAGTGCTTCGTGACCCTGGCGCTATTCAAATAGAAATTACTTACTTACTTACTATTTTATATATATATATATATATATATATATATATATATATATATATATATATATATATATATTGTATTATTCATTTGTACATATAACAACACCATCACAGTTA